>NW_014561999.1:0-5242 GCF_001313825.1 Dinoponera quadriceps
ACGTAATTTACGAGGTACATAAATCACTTTTAACCATGTATCATCAAAAATTATACTATCGAATACAAAAGAGAAGATAATAATAATAAATTGGCACTACAGCCTCTGTTTGAGGCCTGAGCCTACTTTTCTCTCTTACATATGCATGTGATGCGCAACACAGGTTGCTCACATGCATATGGGACCTACACCACGTTGATGACGACGATACCGATGGGAGCGGTAACGATGACGGCAGCGGCAGTAATAAGGTGGACACTGCGTCCACAGGAGGATTGTCTTGTTTTTTTAGTCGATGAACGAAGAATTCCCAGCGGTGGAAAAGTCGGGGGATGAAACAGCAAGTATAAATGTGGCCCGCGCAAGTTCTACTAACTCACCNTTTTACGCCGGTTCCGAACAGTAGTTGGAGAGAAGTTTTCGTGGCATGGAAATATTCTTGGTAGTTTGCCAGACCACAGAAGAGGAGCGATGCTCAGCCCCCAATCTGGGGGACAGAGACCTACTTCCTCTTTACATATGCATATGTTGCGCACACAGATTGTACACATGCATATGGGACCTACAGTTTTAACGCCGGATCCGAACGACAGCTATAGAGAGGAATTGGAGTTAAGTTTTCTTGGCATGAAATTACTTTTGGTGGTTTGCTGGATCACCGAAGAGGAGCTACGAGGGTATGAAAAATCTTCTGGTCCTGCCGGGGATCGAACTCGGGACCCCTCTAGCATAGTAGACTAGTGCGCTGTCTACCATGCCACGCTCGCGCGCATAAAAGAGAAGATAAAACTGCGAAATTAGATATTTATCATTACAAGAACTTAAGCGATACAAATTTACTGGATGATAAAAAATATATTTTTATAAAAATTCCTCGACTATCTCACGAACTTGAACCTGAGACCTCCACATCTTTAGTCGGTCGCCCTACTTACTGAGCCACTGCTACTCATTGGCGAACGAGATTCAACTAATGTCGATCGTCCACTACTGTGTTAATTCTCACTTGTAACGTCGGATATCTCGTATTTATATATACGATATCTGTACGGAAATCTTTATAAAATTTTCTAAACAAAGCTACCATGAGTTTATTAGGATAGTATCTCCAATTACTATATCTTATTTATCCCGTATGAATTACTATATCTTATTTATCCCGTACCTCGTATTAATATGCTGGAAAAAATACTTGTTATCAGTGTGTGATTCAAAATGTTGTTTTGCGTCGAAATTTGTATCTCGAATTTATTTATAGATACTACGAAATATGATGGGGCAGTGTGGTCTGGTGGTAGAGCACCAGACTTGTAGCGCGGAGAACCCGCGTTCAAATCCACAAAATCACCGGTATTTTTATTCCAATCAGCACTCTTCATATATTGAATAAAAAGAGTGGGGACTCATAGATGGGATACTGGTCACCGTCTTTCGGAAGAGATGTTAAGTCGTTGATCCACGCACAGTCGGTAACCACTATGTGAAACCTCATGTTTCAAGAAAAATACTTGCCAACGGGCAATGGCAAACGCTGCGTTTTAAATGCCAAAATTTCTTCCATGTAAAATTGGAAGAAACTATATTCAGCAGTGGACGAAACAAAGCTGATGATGATGGTGACTGCGAAATATGAGTACCATAGTTAAGAATGCATGCGTACAATGTGTCGCAAAGAAAATTCACAATAATCAACCACTTTTAATTATTAAGAACACATTTTTTGGCGTCTTCTTTATGTGTCATATTAAATCCGCCATTTTATATATTATTTTGTATATTACGTAAACATTTGTTTACATTAGAAATAGAAATTACGGTTTAAAAAATTATTATAAACTAATTTTCAAATATATCAATTTTTTATAATTTTTTGGCGCCATATTGATTCAAATATATTAATTTTTTAATCATTTTTTGGCGCCCAAGTAGAAATTAAATCTGATAATCTAGTCATGACATAGAAAAGTTGGGTTTTACATCGCTACTAGCTAGCCATTAGCTCGGAATGTAACGCTAACTTCTTCTAATGGCTGCATTAAAAAAATTAGCTAATGTATAACAGCTAGAAAAGTAATTCACCATCATGAGATAAAAAATCTCAGGTAGCCAGTAACCAAAAATGTAACACTCATTTCTTTTAGTGGATGTAACAGCAACATTAATTAATAGTCAGATATAATAAAATGAAAAGAAATTTACTTTTCTTTTCGTTTATTTCTCTCTCACTTTTTCTCTGTATCAGGAATACTCAATCCCTAGATAGCTTTCTCTTATCTTAAAACTTCTATGTCACGGATTTCTTCTAGTGTCCGGATTGCGTTTTTTAATCAAAGTTTTAATTTATTTTTTTCTCTCTCGAAGAAGTGATCCAATGTAATTTGGTTCTTGAAATTCTTCTTGATAACGTGTTATATCCAATTCTATGGAAAAATTTCGTTTTTCCCTGCTGGACTTGAGAACTTGAGATCTCTGGTTCTTGAGACCTCTGGCTCTGGCCGTCTACTTTACATACTAGACCATTGTCACAGTCGCTAGTGAACATTTTATATTGGCTACATATACTTTATTTAGCGTATTTCTATGTCATAATTAGACGAAAAACTTACGCTGTAACGAGATAGAAAATTCGATAAATTCTTAATGGAAATTGAATATCAAACACCGTCCTGTAACTGCTTAGTAGCAACGTAGCAATCCTGAATAAAAATTGAATATCAGAATTGTCTACCCACTAGATAGTAAATTTATGTTTTATATCATTATTTATACCCAAATTTATTATGTAATGGTTAGATAGCTCAGACACCTAATTTTAAGATTTAGGATTTATAATATGTTGCTACTAAACAGTTACTAGACAGAGTTTAATACTATAACATAATCATAATTTCAATGACTAATATAAACCTGCTATATAATTTATATAATAGTGGCGAGTAGTATTATATTAATAGTTGCGAGATAGTAGACTATATATTTTAGAAAAAACGGCGCCATATCGACTACCATATTTTCAATATTATGATTAGATGGCAGCTATATAATAAGAATATTTAAAAACTGATTATGATCGATAATTTTCTATCACATTACTGTATAATTTTTTCCATCTATCCATTGTCTAATTAGTATACTTACCAGATAATCCCAATACTCAATTACTATTCAAGATATATTGATGGTTTTCCATATGATTACTATAATATCTTTTCCGTTTAGTCATTTTCTATGTAATTGGTGTAGATATTAGACAGTCCTGATATACAATTTCTATATAGAATTTACAGTACATTGCTACTAGATAATGACTACTAGACAGAGTTTGATATTATAACATAATCATAATTTCGATGTACTAATTTAATTCTGCTAGAGGCGAGATAGTAGCTAGATTGTATATTTTAGAAAAGACGGCCCAATTTATTATTATATTTTCTATCTAATGACTAGACGATTAAAGATTGATTAGGAGTATTTAGCTAGTCACGAGAAAGTAACTGGCTAGAAAACTTATCTAGTCATTACTATCTAGCTAGGTCATGAAATATAATCTGCTAAACACATTTCAGCTCGGGAATCTGCTATTTTGTACATATTTAAGCTTAGGTTTTGCATCAGATACAGAGAAATTACGGGCTGAGAAATCATTATAAATTAATTTTTGCATATATCAGGCTAGTTTTGTCATTTTTGTACAGACCAGCTAAATAGCAATGACTAGATAAGTTTTCTAGCCAGTCGCTTTTTCGTGACTAGCTAAATACTGCTTACTAAATAGTCTTAATCAATCTTTAATTGTCTAGACATTAGATATAAAATTATTATAATTGATTAACCGCATTCTTATTCATCTTATTACATTCAACTAAGATATTAAATCTGTAACTTCTTGTTACTCTTTGTTTCCTTAAATATCTCGTTATCTATTATGTATAGGCCAATTAATGTTAATACATTTAAGTGCAAAATTAAACATACTTTCTAACAATGACACAAAAAATATAACATTCTGTTAAAACAAAACTCAGTTGACTTTAAAATTTCCAAAGCGCCTTCACTTATAAACAAAATGTATACACTATGTAATGACCCCTTTGAAGTTATGCAACTTTACATAACAATTTCTTATATAACTTATAATTTATAAGTTTTTTAAGCTTGTTATGTTAGTGCTTCACCCTATATATTCTATTGCACTTATCACGGCGGTATACGTCCCAGACCATTGTATCTTCGAGTTACGATAATAAAGATCCCCTTGTGCCTCATGAGGGCGTTATTTACGAACCATTTGCAAATACGTTTGCTTTCGTCGTGGTCACATTTTTGTCCTTTAACCGCGACTTTTTGTCCAGTCTCGTTGTATGAATTCAATCCCCGTCTCCCTTCCATATCTCTCTTCGTATTCCTTCGATTCCTCCGTAATCTTATCACTCTGGGTGGGTACCGAGAAAGTAATGATGTAATAAGGATCCGCGTTGGGATACGCGCGCCGATGGGCAGCAGGACAACGGATAAAGTGGAAGAAAATGCGTTTACCACGTTGATGACGACGATACCGATGGGAGCGGTAACGATGACGGCAGCGGCAGTAATAGGGTGGACACTGCGTCCACAGAAGGATTGTCTTGTTTTTTTAGTCGATGAACGAAGAATTCCCAGCGGTGGAAAAGTCGGGGGATGAAACAGCAAGTATAAATGTGGCCCGCGCAAGTTCTACTAACTCACCCTGTAACCTCGAAACTCTCGAAGCTTTCTTCGCTGCCCTCCCCTCTCCCCCCTCACCTCCTACTCATTCTCTCTCTCTCTCTCTGTGCGCTCTGTGTGGTACCGAACCCCAGCTAGTCCACCGCACCATCGTCATCCCCGCTACTTTTCCTTCTCCTCCTCTGCTATCAGCTTATTCTCCTACCCTCCTGCCGCTCGCCGATAGCTGTACGCATCGCGCGCTTTTAGTTTTCGTCACTAGTGACGAAACTCGCATCTCGCAAGCACAGCGTGGGGACGCCGCAGTATCGGAGGAGAAGCGGTAACGAGTAGCAGTTGGTCTGGCAATCGCATCAGATCAACTTGGTGCAAGTCATTGTTCCTGAAAATACAGGACCAGTATTATATTTGTGTGCACTTGCACAGCGACGACAAACAAGAACCGGTATTTCTCCTTATCGACAAGCACAATGACAGTGAGTATTACACTATTCGCAGGCGAGACCTCTATCCAATGACGAGTCTGACATCGATT
>NW_014562000.1:0-1164 GCF_001313825.1 Dinoponera quadriceps
TTGCTCCCAATTAACGAAATTGAATCAAGCAATACGTTCAAAACGTCCAAAATTGGCAAATCGAAAAGTCGTCTTCCACCACGACAATGCCAGACCCCATATTTCATTAACTACTCGGAACAAATTGTTAAGGCTTGGCTGGGATATTTTGCCTCACCCTTCTTATTCACCGGCACCCTCTGATTATCATTTGTTCCGGTCGCTGCAAAATTCTCCGAACGGGAAAAACTTTGCTAATAATNGTTTTTTGCCGGTAAACCTCAGACGTTTTATGAATGTGGGATTATGAAATTGGTAAAAAGATGGCAAGAAGTCATAGAAAAGAATGGTCAATACATTATTGATTAGTATATATTTTGTATATTAAATAAATTATATTTTATACCAGTCAAAAAAACCGAACGGACTTATTTGCCAACCCAATAAATAATCGAAGATTGATCGACGGGCCAACGTTTCCACATCAGGTTGGCCTCTTTGGCTATGTCACGTTATAGTTTATATTTCCGAGTATCGCTTGCCCCAATGCGTCTGTTCCCAATCCAAAGAAAAGAAAAAAAATTCATTGTTCCTATGGCACGCAGGACGTAAAAACGTCAAAATAGCAACAGTTTTTTTTCGCTATATCACGAAGAAATGAAATAAGTTTTGCAACAGGATCGTATTGATTCAGGGATATTGGTCTTTATTATAATAATAATATACTGGTAACTTACATTCGACGTCGGCTAATCCGAAATAGTAATAGGGTGAAGTAAGTACATCGCCTTAGGAGAATAAAGAGACAGGCGGCCAGCTTGAGACTATTTGAAAAGATTAACTAAAAAACTCAGGCGCATTTATAAAACTTAGAGAAAAGATTAACTTGAGGAGTCGCGAGGACTGAGTTGATAATAAGAAATAACTTGCGGCTGCACAGGATAGACTCCCGACAAAAATTGAAAACAAAGAGGGGGTTCTCGTTTATAAGCTCGTCTCTGTCTCCCTTCTTCCTGCAATCGCGATGGTCAGCATTTTCGTTGAGAACACCAGCGGACTTGGTGTTCCATGGTGTTCTTAAGTTCGCTGAAATAAGATGAGAAACGGTTCATGCACATCCGTTCTCACGGGGCGGAAAAATTTTGCACATGATAACATAAATTTAGAAGATGCGGAATAAAGTGA
>NW_014562000.1:1212-1879 GCF_001313825.1 Dinoponera quadriceps
TGTGTGTGTGTGTGTGTGTGTGTGTTTTAACGTCTCACTTATCGGGTAGCTTCAGGTTACTGCTAACGCAGCTTCCCTGAAGCGTGGGTTACGCGATTCAGTTTAGTCGGCAGTAAACGCTTGACAGCTAGGGAGTAAAAGAGATTAAACAAAAAGATCGGTGAAGAATGAAAGAACAAGAAAAGAAAAAATAGAAAAGAAAAAATGAAAATTATACGAGTAAGAGCGGAAAGGAAGGCTTTCGAATAGTTGGCAAAGGTAAGTGTATTAAGATTATGAAGAAGGTAGCACATTCCCCAGTTAATTATATTCAGCTTATAATTTTTTATAGATGTATAAAAGAGCTTGCTGGGTACCGGGAATAAGGACAAGATGGGAGAAGGTAGATTTGGTTAGGGGACGGCGCAACTCAAAGAGGGATGCTCAGCAATTTTGAGCCGTTAGGGTGGAAGATTGGACTGGCCTTTGAACACTTTCGGGTTTTGCGAGTTACTTGGTGTAAATAAGATGTAGTTGTAAAAGAAGAAGAAGGGAAAGGAAAAGAACAAAAAGAAGAAGAAGGAAAGAGGATGGAAAGAAGAGGAAGAAAAATAAATAAAGAAATAGGAGAAGAGAAAGAAAAAAGAGATCTTTAGTTTATTTTTTTCCGCGTCTTCCTTTCCGTACT
>NW_014562001.1:0-405 GCF_001313825.1 Dinoponera quadriceps
TCAGTTTGCATCCGCTCACGATTTAACGTAAAGATAGGCAAGATTCACTAGACATTCACGTGACTTCACCTATTACACGCAAACTCGCAAGTTTCGCTCGAAGTTTGATTTCTTTTACCTTTTCTTGTGACACAGGCGTATTTGGTCGAGAAGATTCAAGCCGAAACGTGAATTTGCATTAGTTCATTTTTTTTTGATGTAGAATCGAAAGAAACGCTCCCCGCGTAAAATGCTAGAGGCTGTCGCATGCAAATAACGTAATAAAGTTGAATATTTTAATCACACTCTTCAGTTAGCATCCGCTCACGATTTAACGTAAAGAAACGCAGGATTCATTCCACATTCATGGGACTTCGCCTATTACACGCAAACTCGCAAGTTTCGCTCGAAATATAATTTCTTTAC
>NW_014562002.1:0-234 GCF_001313825.1 Dinoponera quadriceps
AATTCACGAACAAGCAATGAAGTGTTGTTGTGAAATTTTGCTGCCACGCATTTCATACACAAAACATTCGAAAAAATTTCATGGCATGAGCCAGTCGATATGCCAACATCATCAGCGGCTTCTCTGATTGTGATTCGGCGATTGTTCATAACCATTTCTTTCACTTTTTCCACGTTTTCATCGGTTGTTGATGTGCTGGGGCGTCCGGGGCGTTCGTCATCTTTAACGTCTTCA
>NW_014562002.1:340-620 GCF_001313825.1 Dinoponera quadriceps
GCAAAATTTGATACAAATTCTTTGATCCATTTCTTTTAACAAACGAAAATCGCCGAGCTCATAGAAACACGTCTAACCTTGGCGGCTGCCACAAACAAAGTAAACAATGAATACAGCTGAAAATTTTATTATACTTTAGAGGCATGTATACCAACATAAAAAAAATTTTGAAGATCGGACCCTCCAAACTAGGGAAATTTAAAAATTCCCCTTATTTTATGAACACACCTCGTATTTTGAGAATCCTAAGCGTCAGAAATCATGGGTGAATCCAGGCGAA
>NW_014562003.1:0-733 GCF_001313825.1 Dinoponera quadriceps
GAAGCAAATCCTAATGTCATGCAAGGAATTAAACTCTTTTCCTTCCTTTTCCTGCTCTCTCAACAGAAGTTTTCGTGTTTTCAATATAAGTGTGCAATAGCTGCAATAATAAGACGTGTTGTAATAATTTTAAAGGCATAATATATAAAGTTAATTTTAAGTTAAACATTGAGTGGATAAATACCCAATCTATAGATTTATTGCTCCTCAACTCGGATAAACGGATAATGATTCAGGACTTGCCGTGCAGTACCGCTACGAGATAATGTTCTTAAGATTGAAAGTTTTACAATCTTAATTATTTGAGATATTAAATAGATTTACTCTTCTTACAACAACAATAAGATTACACATTGCTTGCGCGCCCAAATCTAACCCTTATTCTTTAATGATGCTACCAATCNTTCTTTAATGATGCTACCAATCATATAAATATATAAGATTTGGAACTAGACGGTTCTCTCTGGAGTCTAGATACTCGGCAGCGCTGTTAGACTATTGGAGGAGGTTGCGTCTAGTCTAGTGCGGTGCCACAGTTTTGCGGCGACTACCATCGTACACTAGTAGTGTCACTGAAAGCAATCCTGTCGCCGTAGTACCATCACCAACGGACAAGTCACACACTCGACCAATAAATAAGTAGAGAAAACCAACAAGCGCGTGGACGCAGTAAGTCGAGTCGCCTACGTCTCAAATAATACATTGTTAATCCCGAGTTCTTGTATGTTTTGCT
>NW_014562003.1:797-3018 GCF_001313825.1 Dinoponera quadriceps
AATTTATATATCTTTATATGATAAATCGTGTCATGTGTTCGTTTCTGTCTTGTCACCATCACGTACTACAATATTCAGGAGCTGCGCGCCACTTGCAAAGCGAAGTGAAAAGCTCGATATAATAATACTGTATTGTAGCTGTAATCTGTCATCCTCACACATAGGACATAATAAAAATAGACCGAGCATGTCTTCTAGTAAACAGTGTAGATTAGATAGAAAGAGGCGGACAATAGGTGCAGTGTAGCTCTCTCTCTAATGAGGAAAGTGTAACGAGAAAAAGGGGTAAAAAAGAGTGAGCNATCACGTACTACAATATTCAGGAGCTGCGCGCCACTTGCAAAGCGAAGTGAAAAGCTCGATATAATAATACTGTATTGTAGCTGTAATCTGTCATCCTCACACATAGGACATAATAAAAATAGACCGAGCATGTCTTCTAGTAAACAGTGTAGATCAGATAGAAAGAGGCGGACAATAGGTGCAGTGTAGCTCTCTCTCTAATGAGGAAAGTGTAACGAGAGAAAGGGGTAAAAAAGAGTGAGCAGACAAATGAATACTTGATCGTTCAGGCATTACTAATTTTCTCATTATTATATAACTTTTTCTGGTGAGAAAACGATTGAGTATTCAGCTGTCTACTCACTCTTTTTTACCTCTCTTTCTCTCTACTCTTTCCTCATTAGAGAGAGAAAGCTACACAGCACCTATTGTCCGTCTCTTTCTATCTGATCTTCAGTGCTCGCGCTCAAGCTAGGTTTATTTTTGCTATTGGTCTGTTCTTTTTATCTGAATTGCTNCTTGCTATTGGTCTGTTCTTTTTAGCTGAATTGCTGAAATAGTGAAATAAGATAAAGCGAGACAAAATATACCCCCCACTCTAATTTATTACACCAGTTCAGCAGTGCAGCTAAAAAGAACAGATTATATGTCAATATAATCCCCGGCATACGATAGCTTCTGGTGGCTGCGTCGTGACCGCGTGGCGACATTCATGCTGGTCAATGACGCGTGAGGGGAAGACGCTTCGACGGTCGAGCGCTATCGGCTAGAAAGGGACAGAAATATTCGACGTCACAATTATCTGTCTCCTATTCTTTCGGGCGAGTTTGCCACGATACATTTAGAATGAGTCGTATCAATAGCGCTCGACCGTCGAGCCGGACATGTACACGGCACACACNAGGCGAGTTTGCCACGATACATTCAGAATGAGTCGTATCAATAACGCTCGACCGTCGAGCCGGACATGTACACGGCACACACACGTTTTGTTGTCTTTTTCTCAAGCGCCTGAAATTTTATGGCATATCTGCTTGTAGGAACACTTATGAATACACTTATGAATACCAGCAGTCATGCAGACGACTTTCAGATTATAAGAGCATCATAAGAAGATTTCCATTAATTGTTTTATTAAACATAAGAAGAAAAGTACATATAAATGACAGGCGTGTAAAATGTTGCGCAAATGGCATCACTGTTATAATTATCGGTATTCTAACACTGATATAATATACCGTTTGCACGATATTTTACATGAGCGTCACTTTTTCGTAGTTCCTTCACTTTGTTTAAACAATTTATTAAAATATTACGATTTTCTTATAATATTCTTCAAAATCGTCTACATCGCTATGGCTAATCATTTTATATTAGTTGTAATAACAGTTTTAATTTTACCTCACGTTGCCGTGCAAATATTATCTATATGTCAGCTTTAAGCACCAATAGTACTAAATTGTTTCAATGATATTCCTACGCGCAAGGATAGTTGAGCGGATGTGACGCTCGCGGCCTTCTAAAATCCAAGAACAACTTCAGGATATATTCAAACGTATATAGTTTTTTACTACTCATGGAAACTTAAAATAATAACTTCTAAATGTGAAACAATATTATTTAGACCAAATGTTCTCAAGGTCAACAGAGATATTAGAACTTATAAAATTTTTAACATCAAAGATATCAGAGATATCAAACACACCAATAACGACGAAATAAACCAACTAAAAAATATAGTCAAATATTTCCATGATAGCATAGATGAGAGGCTATTATTTAATAAAAATGTAGAAATTCAACTAGCCAAAGTTAGAACGGCACTTATTAAATATAAAATGTTACTATTCTTTAAACATCTTTATAATAAAACTAACCTTATTAATTTTTAATTATTGATCAGACCAATCATAATATATGGCTGCGTTATATGGTACAA
>NW_014562004.1:0-1051 GCF_001313825.1 Dinoponera quadriceps
TTCCCAACATTAACATACTTATTAATCGCGATTTGTGGGAACAAACATATTAAATATAATTAAATAAACATTTTTTCTATTAAAAGATACAGATTTTACATATAAATTTTATGTAATATACGAAGAAAGAAAAAATAAAATTTATTTGCAAATAAAATTAATATATATAATAACAAAAAATATTTATTTTTTATTAAATATAATAAATATTAAATGACACATGTAAAATAAAAATAGCAAAATAAATTTATAAAAAAGAGAGAGAGAGAGAGAGAGAGAGAGAGAGAGAGAGAGAGAGATGATAAATAGTTATATAGTTACATGCTTTTTTTATGCATACCTTATATGAAAAGGTGGATTGTTTGCCGTAGGAAGACATAATAGATTGACTCTGACTGGTTGTGGAATTGTAGCCACTGTAGCCGCTGGACTTGTGAATCGTCACGACCGGCGGTGGTGCCGGTTTCAGCGGTTGCTCAATAAACCTTCGATCTTAAGGACAAATTACGTGTTACTAAACGGTACAAACGCACAAAATATTTGCGCGTAATTTGTCGTTTTTATATAAATATTGCCTCTCAACACAAGCAAAATCTAGATAAAAAGAAACGTAAAAAAATTGTAATAAGATGTGCGCTCTGCTAGAGATAAAATGAGTAAAACTGAAAAGCTGACCATAAAATAAACGAGAAAGCGTTAATTCAACGTCAAATATTCAACATATCTCATAATGCAAAGAAAATGGGCACTCATACGATAATTCAAAGGGAATCGTTATTTCTAGGATGTATCTTGATAATTTCGGAGTTCTGGTTATTTAGTTTGGCTACAATATGAAAAAAAGAACCTGTTAAATGTCATAATTCACAAAGAGGATCTCACAAAACATGAATTATGGGAATCTATCGCTTAACTAGGTACTGCTTGTAATAATTGGGGAGGAGAAGGAGGGGAGGGGAGAATAACAAAGGGAATAATCTCTGAAAAAGCTCTACCTCCGGAATGTAGGAAGTCGTGTACTAATTTTACTTGCTCCGCCAAATCTGCAATG
>NW_014562005.1:0-504 GCF_001313825.1 Dinoponera quadriceps
AGTATTATTGGAATAATGTAAATACAAGATGAAGATTAAAGTAAAAAAAATGTAAATCATGCAATTTAATTTAATACAATCGGATTTAACGTATTGGTATAGCGAGAAAAACATCATTATATAATACAAGGAAGATAATAACTACACAGTGTATGTATGTGTTTTAAAGAGTGAAGTGGGATTGGAGATTGGATTGAAACGATTAAAAGTCATGTTTAAATATGAAATAGAGACTTACGATTTAGGTGAATCGACTGTAGTGAATAATACATAGAACATGTGTTCGTTGATACTCAGCAGAAAAAGAAGAAGAAGGAAAATGACTAACTGACTGACTGACTGAAACTGACTGACACTGGCTGACTGACACAGACCGACTGACACTAACTGACTGACTATGAGTGGCTGACTGACTGATTGACTAAGTGATTGACTGACACTGACTGAGTGATTAACTAACACTGACTGAGAGTGAGTGGTTAGAGAGTAAGGGTTTTATAGGAA
>NW_014562006.1:0-430 GCF_001313825.1 Dinoponera quadriceps
TTAGATAGATTTACAGTGAAAGTCGTATATTTTTATCAAGGGAAATGTACACACACATATGCATATTTTCTCAGCCAAACATCTCAAGTGGAACCTTGCCTTCTTTATCCAGTGCTTATGTCGCGTTTTACAATGATTTTATATACATACATATAATCGTATTAATTTTTTGTACACACACATAATGTTCATGTGTAAATGGAAAAAGTTGTTGTTATTCTAAGACATTTTTTTGTATATCTGATATATGTATCGTATTGGCGGAAACAAAGTGAAATTTTATTATGTCTCACGTAATAAAACATGTGTAGACAAATTGTATCTATTTGTTGTAATTCCAAAGTACTAAGTACATACAGAGAGAAACGATTTGTGCCCGTTTTTATCAACGTTGATTAAAGTTTTAACCAGAGTTTAACCCTTTCGCGGC
>NW_014562007.1:0-957 GCF_001313825.1 Dinoponera quadriceps
TCTGACTTTTACTCACAAACTCCGCATGCACTTTTGCACTCTCCCAATACTTTCATTCCTACAAGTCTAATTATACAACTGTTGTCCTTGCTTCGCGCGTTTCTCCTCCTCTTGTGCGCACATATGGGCTTGGTCATTCCGTGACGTCACTGAGCATGTTCAATCGCGGAGACAAGGATTCCGCGAATTACCGATGGCGTTTCCTTTTAACATAGACCGAGACCTCTGTCCTAGACTTGGGAATAGGAGCAGAAGGGAAAAAGAGGGAGAGAGAAATAAACTCTCGTGCGTCGTTTCTGCTTCAGAAATATTTGAGACATACGTCCGCAGAGCCGCGAGCTTCCTCGCGATTCTCGCCATAAATAATGTCCTTCATCANCATTAATATTTTTTAATAATTATCGTCACCGTTTTATATTAGCCTTTTTATATTATAGCACTCAAATCTTATAAATAGTATTTTTACTCTATCAGATCACAACTTCCGTATATTTTCCGATTTTCTCCTTGAATTCTTTAAAAATAAATAATTATTAAACTATCACATATATTACTACACTTATTTAAAAAAACCTCGTGCGTTATAATGGTTGCGTTCAGCAGAGAAAGCAGCTAGTAAACGCTTCCTATTGCGCTTTACAACTGTTGAAAGATTTTCTGTTAAACGATTCGCAAATTAAATTTTTGCAACATGTTTAACATTTTGCGGTCCGCGGCCCAGCCGAAGACGCTTGATTAATGTGTTCAAACTTCTCGAAGACATAATACCAAAGCAGCTGCACTTACTTGATTGATTTACTTTTTATAGAAATGTTGACATCTAAAAAACTATTGTATCTGGCGTATTCAAAAAACTATTATCGTTAAGTTTATTTTTTTTATCTATTATTAAACACCATGTAAGTTAACTTATCTGAGAACTTCATTTTCTGAGACCATCAAAATCATGATCTATTT
>NW_014562008.1:0-3198 GCF_001313825.1 Dinoponera quadriceps
TTCGTACGCCGTAAAATCTCGTAATTATATATTCATTGTTGGACGACACGAAGTACGCTGAACTGAACTGATTTTTTAATAATGCCAAAATAAATTATAAGAACATCTAGACATGTTAAGCTTCTGGGTCCTCGCTATGGTTGTCCTTCTTTGATGACGTCACAACGAGAAATCATATGTCAAAATATATTATAATATACATTGAAATGAAAGAATATACGCACAAAGTGGATCGATTCAGTACACTTGTAAAAATTATGTAAAAATATCCGTACGCTTTTTTTTAACTTCAACAATTATTAAATAGCCGAAAATTAGTGTAACATAGGAATTCTTTTTTTTAAATTATTCTTGTAATTTTCTAATAACTTTTTTTCTTATAATTTTTATTGCGTTAATATTACGGAATATTCGGGTTTTCTTATAGTTATTTTTTTTTTTAATTCTCAGCAAGAGATAGTGTTTTCGCAATACTTATGATGTAATTTTTGTAATCATTAGGTGCGTAAAAAGATTCAACTGCACGTGCAGCCGAGCGTTATCGTGCTACAAAATGACGTCATATTCCACGACCAGTTAACGGTCTTTTCCTCTCTTACTTACAAACGAATGAACTTTTGTTGATAATACTCAGCATTAATTGTTTAACTAAGTTGGAGCAACTCATAATATATCATAATATATCATACTCCAGCATTTATATCCCACAAAATAGACAATAAAACTTCTTTTGCTTGAATATTATATTTCGCGGTCGATGACGATGGTTAACCAAGGCCAATCCACGATTTCCTTTCTTTAAGGTTGTCGTACGAAATCCATTTTTCATCGCCAGTAATAATTTTATAAAAAAATTATTTATTTGATTTCTTGTTAACAAAGACATCGCCGTGTTAAACTTTTTCTACTTGCTGAGCTCGTGTGGAATCTATCAGCCTGAATTTTAAATTTTTCCCCACTTATGTAAGCGAATGAAAATTGGTTAAAAAATTACTTCTAGTTGACATCTAAGCTCATCTTAAGCTTGAGCGGGATTTTCATTTGAAAATTGCTTAAACTCCAGGTTTTCACTTATTTCGACGCAACATAACATTCTCCATCAGTAAGACAGAAATCTTCACTTTAAAACTGTTGATACTACTGTTACGTCCTGGAAGAGGATGAATGCAACAAAGTCGCTTACTCGCGCACTTGCAAGTCCTAAACGTACTGGTAGGTCTGCAGATCAGTTCAAGGTCCGGAGAAGCCCATTTACTACAATCACAGAACGTACGTTAGGTGGTTCTTTATTTAGGTCAAAGAACTTAATCTCTTTACCTCGGATAGCACCATATGAGTGTGTTGAGAGTGGAATTTAGATTTAGGTAATTGAAAGTAAATGAATAAATAATTTTAACAACTTGGTTAAATTTATGGAATTTTGTATAAAACAGTTTATTAATTATACTAATAACAAAGTTTAAAAGATGCAATATTTAAATGATGAAAGGGTCTGCTAAAGTTAAACAATGAGATATATGGGTTAATATTAAACAAACTTTTATAAACCAGTATTATTGGAATAATGAAAATACAAGATTAAAATTAAAGTAAAAAAAATGTAATTCGAGTAACTTAATTTAATACAATCGGATTTAACGTGACAAGAATGATGACATATCGGTATGGCGAGAAAAACAACATCATATAATACAAGGAAGATAATTACGCACTGTATGTAAATGATTTAAAGTGTAAAGTGGGATTGGAGATTTGATTGAAATGATTAAAAGTCATGTTTAAATATGAAATAGAGACTTACGATTTAGATGAATCAATTGTGGGGAATAGTACGTAGAACATGGGTTTGTTGATCGTTGTGTACCGTATTTCTGGGATCCCGGAATACGGAGAAAATTAGTTCACTTCAGAGATCCCGACTTGGACATCGCGTTACTAAGCAGCAGAAGAAGAAGAGAAAATAACTCTGGAGAGATACCGGTTTGGTCAGCGAGTTGTTCAGCGGCAGAAGGCGAAGTGTAAATGATTCACTGTGGAGTGGCCAGAGAGTAAGGTTTTTATAGAGAAGATTTTGAGGAGTGGCAAATGACAATCGCCATTGAAAGAAGTTCTCGATCTCTCAGAAGGGAGATGTTGGTTCTCAGCATCTCCCACGTGCCAACCCTATCTCCTTATGGTGTGAGTCGGAAACGCTGGAGGAGGTCGTAACAATCACTCCTCCTGGTGGCTGACTGGGCTCTGGCTTGAACTTACGCTAACTACCCCCCGAATGATGGAGGGGAAGGCTCAGCGGGTCCTTTGTGAGACAAACTGTCGGCGGCTTGGTGCCGAGGCGCAGAAGGAACGCCAGCGGCACGAGCGGTATGAAATTCACTAAGACAGCAAGCTGGTGCGCTGGAGCCTTGAGGTTGCTGGCGGATTTTGCCACCTTCCTCCCCTTCCCATTCATCCCTTCCATAATATAACATTACCGCGAACAGAAAATCTGTTTTCACGTGGTATTCTCCATCTTTTCCACCTTCCACCCTTCCACAGAATTTCACTGCATAACCGCGAACAGATAAACTGTTCCCACGCGATTAAAAACCAAATTTTTCCCACTTCCTTCAACCCCCATAAGCATTATTGCAAACAGGAAATATGTTCTCACGCGGTACCCACATAATAACCCCTTCCACCCTTCCGGAGAGGCCCACTGTATTACCGCGAACGCATAAGTAATTCTTAAGCGGTACAACGTTGAAGATGCCTCTTCCTCCCCATTGAGAAGATCACCGCGTAACCGCGGATAGTTAAAATGTCTTTATGCGGTAAAGCCCTAGTATTCCCCTTACTATCGTGGCCTGTCTCCCAACAGCCCTCTTCCTCGCCACCCTGGCGCTGCGGGGAAGTCGGGCAGAAGCTGCGTTATGCAGACCTACCGGGCCCTGCGCTTCTGTGGCTCTGCCCCAGCGGCGACGGAACAGGAAGTATTAATATATTCTTCTCTTTCAGGTTCACTAGATCGTTGCGGTAGCGGAACGCGTGACGACGAAACAGTGAGGCGCCGAAAGAGGACCAGCGTCTCGAGCGGTGTGAAACCCGCAGTGACAGTCGCTGAGCTCTCTGGAGCTGAGGTGGCGCCATTCGACCGCATCGCACACACCCCTACTCTTCTCCACATTTCTTCTCCGCAAACCACTCCCACATCTTACTCGA
>NW_014562009.1:0-448 GCF_001313825.1 Dinoponera quadriceps
CATTCCTCGATTGGAATTGTTAGGAGCAGTCCTGCTTTCCCGACTTATGGAGCTTATTCGCAGTACATTATCAACAGACTCGATTCCGTGCTTCTGTTGGACGGATTCGACAATTGTCATCGCATGGCTCAGTCAACATCCTTCGCGATGGAAGTTATTCGTCTCTAATCGAGTTGCGGACATTCAGCGTCGGCTACCAGGAATCATATGGCGTCACGTGGCAACGGAGGACAACCCTGCAGATTGTGCATCGCGAGGTTTGTTCGGGCATGAATTGGTAAGTCACCCATTATGGTGGCATGGTCCACCTTGGTTGCAATTGTCGCGCCATCAATGGCCTAAGGATCAAACGCGTGTATCCTCGGATGCTCCTCTCGAGGAGCGAGTAATTTCGTTAACTGCATCTCAGCCTGTTCATGATTGGGATCTCGCAAATAAATACTCTTCG
>NW_014562010.1:0-216 GCF_001313825.1 Dinoponera quadriceps
AAGACCTTAAGTAATTGAACATACGAGGGCAGTCCGATAAGTACTTAGCTTACAAAAGAAAAACAAAAATTTTGGAAAAGAGGCGATTTATTTCTCAACATAGTCTCCTTTTAGCTCGGTATACTTGACCCAGCGATGCTCCAACTTCTTTAACTCATCTGAAAAATACGTTTTCTCAAAGTCTGCAAAGTAGGCCTCCGTGGCGGCGATGACCTC
>NW_014562010.1:360-978 GCF_001313825.1 Dinoponera quadriceps
CCTACTTTGCAGACTTTGAGAAAACGTATTTTTCAGATGGGTTAAAGAAGTTGGAGCATCGCTGGGTCAAGTGTATCGAGCTAAAAGGAGACTATGTTGAGAAATAAATCGCCACTTTTCCAAAATTTTCGTTATTCTTTTGTAGGCTAAGTACTTATCGGACTGCTTTCGTACAGGTGAAATTAATCGAAAACTATTTTAATTGAACGGTCCTGTTTTTCTTTACTGCATAAAAGAAATAAAACCTTGTTAGAGATGAACTATACAGAATAAAATATTTCGTATGGTTTAAATATTTCTATCTATCTTTTAAATGTTTCAAAATTTGGGTATATTATTAATTTAAATAGTAAAATATTAGAAAGTGTTCTTTGTTAGAAATAATCTAATATGCATTAGGCCACAGGAATTTCGGCAGAAGTGACCGAATCGCCGGTCCGAGTCATCGTCGGTGTTAAAAGCGCGTTCCGCGCTTTCGCGCTCACATGGCGTTTTACGCGTGGACTTAGAGAGACGGCGAGATTTGCGTGGATTAGAATGTATGCTGGGCCCTATCGCATTTTATGTTCGCGCCTTGCGTGGGTTATCTTGGCGTCATCGATTCTTTAAAAATAATTT
>NW_014562011.1:0-215 GCF_001313825.1 Dinoponera quadriceps
TTAAATAGAAGTATTTGATGACCGCACGCTTCTCTGATTTTTCCATTTTTACGTAAGCAATCGAAGCGTCTTATTCAATCGGTTCTCAAATGTACACAAACAGAGCAATCTACCTGAAAATATATATACAATCTATTAAGATATAGTACTATAGAATACAAGCCAAAAATTAGACCTGCTGGCGCCATCTCTATTTCAGGCCGGAAACTTTTCAC
>NW_014562011.1:410-1409 GCF_001313825.1 Dinoponera quadriceps
GCGTCTTATTCAATCGGTTCTCAAATGTACACAAACAGAGCAATCTACCTGAAAATATATATACAATCTATTAAGATATAGTACTATAGAATACAAGCCAAAAATTAGACCTGCTGGCGCCATCTCTATTTCAGGCAGGAAACTTTTCACCCCATCCTCGTATAGCACATCTGCGAGCGGAAAAACAACTGCGAACGACATCCGTTAAAATTTTGGTACAGAATTATGCATATACTCAATATATCAGAAATGTTTCATGTGATAATGTGAAACATTTCAGAAACGTTTCAAAAGGTTTCTGAGACCGTTCTGAGACGGCTTTGGGATAGTAGGATGTCCGCGAATTTAGTATTTGAAAACTTTTTGAAGATGTGCTAAATAGTTAGATAAAAAAGTGCCGAAATATGTCTGAAACCTTTCTGAATATTTGTTGAAAAGTTTCCGATATAATTACTTATATGCAAAGTTATGTTTATTTTCCACGAATTATATATTTATATTGTTTACACATTTCAGTATCGTGTATTATGGAAAATATAACAGTCAAACAACAGTTTAAAAATAAATTTAATAACATTTGTAAAATAAAATATATAAACATACAGGGTTTGTCGGGAAAGTAATGCGTCGCATTTTTTTGTGACGCGAGTATACGTCCCTAAGCGGTCGGACCGGTTGGAGAGGGTGGGGGAAACCCGTAGCTTTCTAGAGGTATGTCGCTCAATTGCCTTCATGCGCTTGGAGGAATAGGACAGCTTGTTCCGAGAACTTCTGCGTAGNAAACCCGTAGCTTTCTAGAGGTATGTCGCTCAATTGCCTTCATGCGCTTGGAGGAATAGGACAGCTTGTTCCGAGAACTTCTGCGTAGTGGTCACGTCGAAGGTACCATGGAGAAAACGTTAAAACAACGCTATGCGATACAGTTTTGTGTGAAGTTTAAGAAAACGCCGCCAACACCTCTGCGCAGATGATCCCGATTTCCTAAGCAACGTTATCACA
>NW_014562012.1:0-1479 GCF_001313825.1 Dinoponera quadriceps
AAGGTTACCCTGCGATCTTCGCACGAGCGTGCCGCTGTTCGGCAGCAGTAAGCTCTCGTGTGAACGATCAAGGCTGTCACGCGATCTCCGCACGAGCGTGCCGCTGTTCGGCACCGGTGAGCTCTCGTTGGAGGATCTTTGTGAGCAACGTCAGGAAAAATCGATATAATCGATATAGAGTGATTTGAAATGGAGCGGAGTGGGACTTCTGAAGGTAGTATAAACTTGATACTAAACCGTTGGTTAAATAAGTATATTCTAAAAATAAATCTTTACAGTACAAGATACAGTCTAGAGAGTGAAGAGATTGAAATATTCTAAGTCTTGATTTCAACAAAAATATTCTAAATCTAGATTTTGACAGAAATATTCTACGTCTTGATTTCAAGGAAAATACTCTAAGTTTAGATTTTTACGTAAAAAACAATTTTAGGTTAAACGCTTATCTAGAGTTAGTAGGTTGGTGCTTGGAGAGGAGTGCACCGGACCGCGTCCGCGGATGAACTGAACTCTCGGGGCTCAGGGGCCCTCTTTTATACCCGACGAACGGGGCTGGTGTTGAGTTGTAGGTGGCGGTTAGTGTCGCTGGGATATATGTCGGATGTTTTGATTGGTTGCGTAGGAGGTTTGGTGACATTTCCCTAGGGAGTAAGTGTTGTGTGTTCTGATTGCTCTAGGACTATGGAAGAGGTTTTTGATTGGTCGAGGAGGTTTTCCGAGTGTCTTACAGTGTGGTTCTGTTTTTACTAGGACTAGGGCATAGAGTCGAGGATTCTGATTGGTCCTAGGGGTGTTCTAAGTGTTTTGATAGAATGAAGCTGGTTTTAGGTTTTAAGGAAAAGAGATTAGGATTTCAAGATTTGTTTTTGATCCGATTTTAGTTTTTTAGAAATGCCTTACGGGAATGGCGTAGATTTAAAACTTAGCGACAGAAGAAGGCAGAAGGAAAATAAAGAAAAAATCAGATATGGATTTTCCGCTAGGTGTGACACGCGTCAAACGTGACAAACGTAACAAAGCAGAAAATTTCACTCACACTTTTCAGTTTGCATCCGTTCACAATTTAACGTAAAGAAACGCAAGATTTACTTGACATTCACGTTACTTCGCCTATTACACGCAAACTCGCAAGTTTCGAACGCAGATTGAGTTCATTTATGTTTCGTCGTAAAACTAGCGTATTTGTTCCGAAATATTCAAGCCGAATCGTGAATTTGCATTAGTTCATGTTTTCTGCTGTAGAAACGAAAGAAACGCTCTCCGCTTGAATTCCTCAAGGCAGCAGCATGGAAATAACGTAATATGTAACGTCCCCTCCTCAAAAAAAAATTGTTTTTAGTAATGTTCAAAAGGCCATTGAAGTTGTTAATCCTAACACCAAACTAAAAACATAACAAAATTCAGAAATAATAATAACTTCACGTATAATGCAGTAAGTATCGACCTACACATATAACAGGATAGGCAACGCGCTCGAAC
>NW_014562013.1:0-1356 GCF_001313825.1 Dinoponera quadriceps
GAACAGACTACGTGGATTATATGTTTCTTGGGTCGCTGAAACCGAATCCAGTTTTTCTCCATTACGTCAGGATTTTTCATAACCTCAAAATTAGACCCAAAACTCAGCAACTCGTGGAATCATTAATCACCGCAAATTATAATCACCAAAAATTCCTTGATCCCATAACCCTTCTACTTTGAAAACCCAAAAACGCATAACTTCATTACCACATAACCTCAAAACTCGACACGAAACAATAACACGTATCTCTTATGTCAAAAAGTCTCAATATATTAGCTCTTAAGTAAGTATTGTAAACCTCAAAGTATTGTAAACCTCATTATGTTCAAACCCTATAACCTCTAAACCCCTTTACCCTAAACCCAGTTAACACGAAAACCACATAACCCCGTAACCACATAACCTTAAAACCTGACCAAAAAGAGGGACATGCATCTCTGACGTCAGAAAATCGCAGATTTTTGCAGATCGTATGGTTTATACCATCGATCCGGGTATGAGATTCAACAAGAAATCATCAACTTGACCGTCTCTAGATAGCTATTTGTTTTGGGTACAACCAAATTGTTTTCGATCTTCTAGTTGCCGGAACTGTCTAGCCTTAGGCTCAAAGCGAGATTTTCCTCTTCTTGAGTGCGGGGTGCTGGTGCAAATATAGCTCAAACTCGTTAGTGAGATGATTAGTATTTATTGAAGTTTCACAATGTATTTCGTAACTGTCAACACGAGTGCATGCAAGGTTTTCTCGTTAATGATGATGGTTCTCTAAAAGAGAACGTGGTAGTCTGCCTTTTTGGCTGGTCTTCCGCCGTTATACTGGCCGCGTCAGCTGCCCTTATAAGGAAATTATCTCAGCGATCGTAATACAAATTTTGGCGCACTTTGTACAAAAAACGACATGCAAAACAAAAGAAACTTAATTCCTATATCACGCACCATAACGTCTTATGTTCGCAAAAACAAAGCTTTGGATTGCCTCGAGAGATGAATACAGAAAAAAATTTGATTGTTACTGTTACAACGTTCGTTCGATCTGATCTGACCTATCTGGCGCAGCATTTATTTATTTGGTCATTCAGTGGGATAAATCGCCTTGATTTCTACTCGAATCTGTTTACATTTACGACTAATTTTCTTATGGACCATAATTCGAAATTTCTAGATTATTTAATTTGGATGCAGAGCAATTTGACAAGCTCATTGTTACGTTCTAAACTTGTTTGGCAGCGGTGGTTTTAAACGATTTTGACGATTTTATTCCACATTATATTTGAGAATCCTTTAGTAATATAAAATGTTTGATTATTGAAATCCGCATGGGTTTTCCGAATAACCCAATAAAATCGCACGATC
>NW_014562014.1:0-234 GCF_001313825.1 Dinoponera quadriceps
GCAGTAAATGTTTTTGTTTACTCACTTTAACACCATCTATTTTAACTTTCACATTTTCTTCTTTATGTGGCATAATGCTACCGTTTGCGTCATTTTCGTAAAACTTGATTACTTTTGAGACAGTTTCTTCATTCAAATTTTTTCCCCTCTTGAATGGTGGTACTGCTAATACTCCAGCGGAATATTTCAAATCCTTAGATTGTTTTGCCATCCTATAAGAACACTTGAATTCTT
>NW_014562014.1:266-1942 GCF_001313825.1 Dinoponera quadriceps
TTTTTTCCTTAAATATGGAATGTAAAACTTTAATATCGTACAGCAGTAAATGTTTTTGTTTACTCACTTTAACACCATCTATTTTAACTTTCACATTTTCTTCTTTATGTGGCATAATGCTACCGTTTGCGTCATTTTCGTAAAACTTGATTACTTTTGAGACAGTTTCTTCATTCAAATTTTTTCCCCTCTTGAATGGTGGTACTGCTAATACTCCAGCGGAATATTTCAAATCCTTAGATTGTTTTGCCATCCTATAAGAACACTTGAATTCTTCCATAATTTTATGAATACTCCAACAACCGGGGGCTATAGTGAGAATAGACTGTCGCATCGGATCATTCTCAGGCAAACTAAGAAATTTCTCTTTAAGACCATTCAAAAGCTCATCTAATTGTTCTTCTCTGGATTCGCATAACTTTTTATTTGGAGCTTCTTCCGAATAGTCATCAAATCTCATGTCTTCTCCACTGTTGTTACTTTCAAGGGAAATATTTTTTCGAGATTCATAAAAAGTTTTTCTACAGTCGTGACAAATTTTTGATTGTGGATGTACATTCGGATAAGTTTCTAAAAGGGCTTTTGAAACCTTCCTCAAGTCTTTACCTACATGTCCATCTCCACCCAATGGGTTACAACATCTCTTAGAATGTATCTTATCTATATTATCAATACCTTCAGCGGTGTCTGCCATGTCCAAACTTAGGTACAAATAATTACTTGTATGAAAAATTTACAGCAATTCAATAGAAAATTTTCGAAAAGATACCCTTAATAAAAAAAAAGTTTCTTACTATCCTGAAAAGGACTGTAGGAAATTAAACACTGTCTCCTGAGCTACTGAGAAACTTGCCAGTTGTTTAAAGCTGTCGAAACTCCAAGTAAATTTCAGCAACTATCCTGAAAAAGACTGTTACTGAGTGGTTACTAAAGTTGAAAGCACTCTATCTGCAAGTACTTTTTTATTATACTAAAAGCAACCTTTGGAAAATGTTGACCTCAGCGATGGACATAAAATTAATCCATATAAATTCGATTATGCGAGATGAAATATGTTGTCTCAGACTTTTTGTAATACGATTTCATTATGGCATATTAAAAAAAATTTCCTTAGTTAAGTGGTCTTAAAAACATCTGTTGATCTGATTTCAAACGAATCTGATAATTTTTAAGGCATTAATAGCAAATTTTGGCTAAGCGTTCGCCATCTTTGATCCGCCATTTTGTTTTTAGGATTCTACTATGACAGAAATGTTATGATAGACCCTAAAAAACCTTTGCCGGTCCATTTTCAAATCAATATGGTGTTTTTAAACGCCTTAAAACCGTATTTTGGTCGAGTGTCCGCCATCTCGGATCCGCCATTTTTGTTTTTTGCAAAGATGCGTACGACTTTTTATAGCTCTATGTTCTAGCTTCAAAATGAGCCTTTATAAAAATTTTTTCGTAGCTTCACGTTTTGGCGGCAGCACCGAGTTCGTTAGTTGATCGTAAATCTAGAGTTTCTGGCCACCATTTTGAAGACGCCATTATTGATTTCTGCAAAGGCGCACACGGCTTTTGAAAGCTCATACTTTAAGCTTTCATTCGAGCCCTCATACGAATTTTTTCGACGCTTTAAATTCTGGCCACAGCGCTGATCCGGTTGACATGGAATGTCCCATATATATATATAT
>NW_014562015.1:0-272 GCF_001313825.1 Dinoponera quadriceps
GTACGATGTACGAAAACGTTTATACATATTGTAAAGTATTGCGTATCTTATTTTTGCAAAGTCCAAATTCATATCATCGTACGGATAACACTTTGAATTTAGATAGAGTTTTGCGTTGATCAAATTGCAGTTGTCGAATTGAGTTATATTTTCCGCCATGACATTCTTCTAACCAGTTTGTAGTGCAAAAATAACATATCGCGGTTTTTCCAAATTAGTGGCAGTTTTGACAGGCCACACGTGTTTGGTCGTGTTTTGTAGCAGAGGAAATT
>NW_014562015.1:287-529 GCF_001313825.1 Dinoponera quadriceps
AGCGGAAACTCATGCTCAGGTATCGGCCGTTCTCCAAGGTTCTCAACAGGGAGAGCTTATTGATATCGTTCAAGAGTATGTGAGGCATTCTCCATTGCATCTTGAATAGCTCCACCTTAGGCTCCAACGCCGATGATCCACGTAGACAGTTGCTGTCATTGCGCGATCGTATGACAATCAATTTGTGGCGCGTATTAATCACTATACGCCTATAGTCTTCACAAAATCCTAGCAACATGCTG
>NW_014562016.1:0-2940 GCF_001313825.1 Dinoponera quadriceps
AAGTAGGCAAGGGATGTCATTATAAGGTCATAAAGATGTCAGTATGGGTGCTGTCCGAAACGTTTACCTAATTTCTTATTAATTATACTAATAACATAGTATTGTAAATATGTATTATTGTATATTATAACAAATAATATTTACCATTGGAATACTGGAATGATATATACTTTTTTATTATAATTCCTGTGCATTGGCCCCAAACGACCCACAATATTATTATTAATTAAATTAAATAATTACTTATATGAACACTTCCTAATTCATAGTTATTTTAATATTGATCAGATAATGTGAAGGCTAAAATATTTCTACTTACTAAATATTAATTTCATTATTTCTAAATTATAAAGTTTCTATTTTCCTTTATCTTCTACACAGCTGTACATACTGACTATTTTATTCGTAAAAACATAGTTAAACATCTTTTTTGACGATTTCTAATAGTTAGTTCCATCAATAGCTATTAATATGTTAAACTAAAAAATTTTTTTATATTATTTTAAAAACAGTTAAAGAAATGAATATAGAGAGTGTCTCACAACAAAAGTATAACTACCTGCTGGGCATAGAACAGACTAATGTAAACAAAAATGTCCTGCATGATCTTGCGATATTCTCAATATTAAACGAGATTTTGAAAACGGATAAAAAAGTGTGCGCGGACGGTAAATAAGCTACAACGGCATTTGCTTTTGTGTACTTGCACATTAGATCAAACTGAACACAAAAATACTATTTGTCAAATAATCATGTAGATTCTTAGTTATTGTAATTAATTAAAAAAATTTAATTAATTTTAAAAAATGACTACATCATTACGAGTGAAAATATATCAATATTCTTTAATTAATAATTAAAAATCTACGAGGCTATTTGCAAAATGGTACAGGACTTTATTTTACAGCTTTATCTAATGTGTAGAATTATAGAAGTGGACGTTACCATCGCAGCTTATTTATTGACCGCACGCGCCTTTTAATCAGATTTTCTAAAATTTATATCTCGATAATGATTGCAAATACCACAAAGTCGTATAGGATTTTTTATTCATCTTAATCTATTCTACGCCCCAGCGGAAGATTATATTTTTGTTATAAGATACTCTATAAGTTACATATTAAAATATTTTAACTTTATGTTACATTACAATTTGCTTTATATGTTATAAACTTTACTTTAGTTAAACTTTACTTTATATATTATAATACAACTCACCATATGTTCTTTTATGTTTATGTTCCTTCTTTGTTTGATGCAAACATGTGTTGTAAAGTTCCATTTCTTCTATAATTTACAGAAGAAAGGATAGCTCATTTAATTCGTCTTTTGGTATTAGATCTATGGTATTCTTGTAACCGATTATGAACATTTGCATGCAACTTACTATTTATAAGTTGATATTAATCAATTAGATTACTTATGTCATATTTTATTTCTGGCAATGTTTTTTCAATATGTGCAAATAATCTAATATAATTATACACACATAAATAATATATAAAAAGGTAAATCACACACATTATTAAAAAATTCAATTTTTTGACATCCTTTTTAATTTCTCTAGACCTCAGATTTTTAAGAAATATTTTAAAGACTTCTAAATGATTTCTTACGTCCTAAGAACATCACCAAAACCTTAGATATTTATGTAGTCTAGGTCCGTTTCTCAATCTTCTTTGATTTTTAATCTTATTTAAGTATTTTTATTATTAAGTTTTTTTTCTCACTTTTAATTGTAATATATTTTTTATTTCCTAACTCTATACTATCTTCACGAATGTTGTTTATAAAACATTCTGCAGGAATAATACGATTGTCGAATATGTAGTATTATTATTTTTTGATCACGTACATTGATATTATTATGTCTTCTTTGTTTTATAAACATTGGTTTATGAGAAATGAAAGCATTTATTGATAATCGGTTACCTGACATATAGCATTTACTATGATCTTCTTCTTCTTTCTTGGCACTACAGCCTCGTTTGAGGCCTGGGCCTAATTCTCTCTTTTTACATATGTATGTGGTGCGCACAGATTGTACACATGCATATGGAACCTACAGTTCTATGCTAGTCCCGAACGGCAGTTGGAGAGAAGTTTTTGTGGCATGGGAATACTCTTGGTGGTTTGCTAGACCATCGA
Source organism: Dinoponera quadriceps (assembly GCF_001313825.1). Classification (NCBI taxonomy): domain Eukaryota; kingdom Metazoa; phylum Arthropoda; class Insecta; order Hymenoptera; family Formicidae; genus Dinoponera; species Dinoponera quadriceps. The sequence continues at coordinate 2,149 of NW_014562016.1, forward strand.
AGAGGAGCGACGAGCGTATGATAAAATTTTTCTGGTTCTGCCGGGGATTTAACCCGGGACTCCTAAGCATGATAGACTAATGAGCTGCCTATCATGCCACGCTCGCGCTCTCAATGTTTACTATTATCATCCTGTACATATTTGAAAAATATGAAAGAATTTATAAAATTATATATTACAGCAGTATATATATATATATAATGTTAAAATATATAATATATTTTTATACATATTTGCATATATATATGTACATATGTATTGGGTTGGCAAATAAGTTCGTTCGGTTTTTTAATCGGAGTAGATTACTTATGTCATATTTTATTTTTGGCAATGTTTTTTCAATATGTGCAAATAATCTAATATAATTATATACACATAAATAATATATAAAAAGGTAAATCACATACATTATTAAAAAATGCAATTTTTTGATATCCTTTTTAATTTCCTTAGACCTCAGATTTTCAATCGGAGTAGGTTTACTCGTTCTGCTATCTCTTTTCCACAGCGCTATCGCACAACGCGCTTGCGCAGCTGAAAAGCGACGTTCCACCTAACCTTTTTGTAAACATACGCCGGTTAATANACTTATGTCATATTTTATTTTTGGCAATGTTTTTTCAATATGTGCAAATAATCTAATATAATTATATACACATAAATAATATATAAAAAGGTAAATCACATACATTATTAAAAAATGCAATTTTTTGATATCCTTTTTAATTTCCTTAGACCTCAGATTTTCAATCGGAGTAGGTTTACTCGTTCTGCTATCTCTTTTCCACAGCG
>NW_014562017.1:0-591 GCF_001313825.1 Dinoponera quadriceps
AAAGGCGAGAGGGGCTTATATAGGAAGGATTTTTGGGGATGGCGGATGACGTGCGCAAATGAGAAGAGTTTTCGTGGAAACTGGAAACAGATATGGTGGAATAAGAAACGGATGATATCACGGAAGCGTTGAGAAATTCATGACCTAATTAATGGCGTATAATCACATTTTCATGATAACGCTTATCCAAATAACACCTATCTCCTGATAATTAAAAGAATTTGTTAATCCCATTGTACCCAGAATGTAATGAGACTATGCGCTTTACCTAAAGGCGGAANCGTATAATCGGCGATTCATCGTGATTTTATCCCCTTCGTGATAACGCTTGCCCAACGTCGGTCCGTTTCCCAATTATATATATAAAAAAAAGGAATCCGTACTTCACGAGATACCCAGAGCCTAACATTTGAATTAACAACACTTCACAAAAAAAACAAATTTTGCTGGAACAGCCAATTATTGGTTAATATATAACGAGAAAAAAACTTGTTTGAACAGCAGAAAATTTTGTTAACAATATTATTTGCTATTTACTATATATATATAAATAGGCAGCAAAATAATTTGATTGTGCCCAATAAATTTTAT
>NW_014562018.1:0-2516 GCF_001313825.1 Dinoponera quadriceps
GAGACCAGCGTAATGACGTATCTCTGTTCAGAGGCAAAGACCATCCTTCAGAACTCCACTACAGCGTCCTCTGTTGACTTTCCGGGTGTAAAGCCTAACTGACGATCGGAGATATTACCCGGCGAGAGTAACGTCTGAATGAGTCGCTTCAGAAGAAGCTTCTCGAAGAATTTCCTTATTACGGGGAGGAGACAGATCGGCGTATAGGATTTGGGGTCCTCCACGTCCTTGCCCTTGCCTTTTAGTAATACTCTGAGCGAGCTCTCCTTCCAGATCAAAGAAAAGACGCCCCACTGAAGGCACCCATTGGAAAGCCTAATGAACTGAACGGGGATTGCCTTGTAGGCGACCTTCAGTACCGAGACTTCGATGAGATCCAGGCCTGGCGCCTTGTTGTTAGTCAGAGATCTGACTGCTGCTGCGATTTCTGCACCCGTGAAGAGAGGGCCATCGGCAGTGTCAGGCACATGGTGTGCGATATCTCTGACTTCGCGCTGCTGCAACGTGTCCTCGTTCTCCNTCTGCAGGTCGAGCAGGCGAGTAGCAGTCTCCTCTAGGGTGACGGTCGAGGAATTTTCGCCACGGTGAGTGCTCAGCACTTTTTCAAACCCGAGCTTGTCGGCCTGATGTTTATAAACAAATCCCCAGGGCTTCGAGTTGCCTTGCTCCGTGACAAATATCGACCAGTTTCGAGTTTCGCTTTTCTCACCTCCTTGGTGTACTCCCGCAAAGAAGAGCGGTAGACACGCAGTTTGGCGGATCGGGTCGGGTCGGTTCAACACTTTCCTGCTGATATGCCCGTCTGTTCCTATAGACGTTTTTCAAATTTATCGTTAGATTTTTCGTCCACCACGGGTTGCACTTTCTATATTGCCTTTTCTTTGACATTGCCTTCTCACAGGCGTCCATAAGGGAGCCCGCAAGAGCATCGGCGAAATTCACCACGTCCTCCGCAGACGTCAAACCGAGGACTTCAAGTCTTGTTACGGACAGATCGACGAGGCTCTCAGCGAACTTTTCCCAGTCGGCCCGATTGGTGCCGAACCGAGCGTTCGTAGTTCGCCGCTCCCTGCCTCTAACTTCTGGCACCCTCAGCCTAATGTCCAGGGAGTTGTAGTCACTGGTTGTCCAGTCGCAACGTACCTTCCATTCGCCTACTGGCTCATGGATGGGAACGACAGGGTCACGTCGATGTGCGACGATCCCCATGACGTCCAGTAGGTGGGCGGCTGTCCGACAACATTAAGGACTTTGTATCCGCGGGCCCGGATAAAGTCCTGGAGCATCGCTCCCCTATCGTCTAATTTACGATCACCANACATCGCTCCTCTATCGTCTAATTTACAATCACCACAGACAGTGGATCGCGCATTAGCATCCATTCCTACTAACATTCTCTGCCCCCTCAGTGAACGAAGCACCTTTTCCAGATGCCTGAGGTGCCCCTCTATCTCGTCGCTGAACTGAAAATAACACGATGTGACGTAGAAGGAGAAGCCGTGTGCTCGCACTTCCGACGTGCGCAGTGCGTCGTGCTGAGCTGCGAGACAAGCATTATCTGGAATTCGGGGTTACAAGCGACTACTGCGGCCCAAGGACTTTGCGCGCACATGGCAGCCACCCTCATTCCAGTCCCTAGCCCGATGAAGGCGTACTCACTGCCCTGCTTCCGGACGTACAGCTTCTGCAAGAGCAGGATTTCCAGTAACTTTTGGGCAATGAGTTGACGAACCTCCACTGTCCCAACAGCCAAACGCCTCATGTTCAGCTGTAGCACCCTAATTCCCGTGGATCTAAACAACGCGGGTAGTGAAGTGCTCCTGGCCGGCACCNTGTGCTCGCACTTTCGCACGTGCGCAGTGCGTCGTGCTGAGCTGCAAGACAAGCATTATCTGGAATTTACATCCCTCGTACACAACATCGGACGCCAGGAAGAGACAGAGAGAGAGAGAGTGAGACGCGAGAGGTTGGAGAGACGGACAGACGATGGGAATGGAGAGGAGAGACAACAGACTTGAACAAGTTGGAAAAACACTTAAGCGGGCTGCTAATGGTTTTATCGCGACTCTTGATTTCTCCCTCGCCTAATTTTCGGCGACAAATCAAGGCGCTTGTCCCGCCGGGAACAGTAAATACGTTTTCGACGCCCCCGCGTGAAGTAATACGTGCGTGCACACGTGCTTACGCAGCCAGGTAGGCACGCGTGGCGTAGCGCATAGCGCTCCGCACTTATGGAGTAATGGCGCGTGACAATACACGCGAAAGCGAGCGCGCCCAACGGAAGGTGAAAGACAAACCGAGTGGCGGAAGAATGGCACTTTATTAGTGTTTGCAAACGACGTTCCGCCGCGTTGACGTTCCCCGTCTTGGACGATTTATCGGACGCGAGAGACAGCGTTGTTCCATTTTCACAAAAATGGCGATACTCACGCGAAGGGGCTGCAGCACCGACTTGCGGAGGGAGTTTATCCGTAAACACACAATGATCACTGATGATTCCGCCGATTGCTTTTGGA
>NW_014562019.1:0-526 GCF_001313825.1 Dinoponera quadriceps
TTACGGAATCTCCCGCGGTATTGAATTCAGCTGTCTGTAATTGAAAGAACTCAGGCTAATTCAAAAATCGTTATTTCGATATCAACTTCGGTTACGATTATTAATTGTGGAATTGATTAATTGTCGGAAATTTGAGATGAATCGAATTAAAGTGTTGTTATTGTTACTGTTAACCCGGTCTCGAATTTATTACCTTTCCCGATTCCTCCCTGTTCAAAATTCTAATTGAAGTCGTTAATGTTATCATGCTCATCATGTGAGCCGAGCGTGATGCGGCAAACGATCTCTAAACAACAACAACATAAGTAAACATGAAACACGCGTGTCTCATCACGTGTTCGGGTAGAAGAACACCGAATTGCCACATCGTATCAAAAATATGATCGAAAAGGCTTCGTCCGATCTAAGGTCGATCAATCTATTCGTTCCGCTGAAAGAAAAATCCACGTTATATCGGTATATAAACTAGGTGCCTTGAGAGCAAAAAAAAGAACGTTGATTAACCGTAGAGCGAATTCTTAGAGAG
>NW_014562020.1:0-1813 GCF_001313825.1 Dinoponera quadriceps
GCAGTATGACCAAGTTTGAACTCGTATAAATAAATTATACGAATTTCTCTATTTTCCATTACAACGTTAATGCAAACTTCTATAACTAACAGTACAATATAGAAATAAAGTTATGTGCGCTAAATCACATGTGGATCATGTACTTTGCACACAGTATATATACACCGTCCTCTGTATGAAAGAAAAGTAATCTATAGGGATGGGAAATTCCAAACACTGAAAACGATCATTTCATTTGCACCAACCTAATATTAGCTCCAGACGTATAATTTGCTTGACTGCATGGTATTTTTGCACGCGTTGCTCCTTAGTTTTTTTTTTCCGCAGGGTGCTTTACTTCTGGAACGCATTTCATTCGTTATAGCTTGTTTGCCAACGATACTTTTACGTTGCGCCAAGTTATGCGCATTGGTGAGTAGCGCTTGCGGGAGGATAATCCAGCTCTAAGGTCGCGACGGTGACTAGGTTAAATGATTTCAATGCTTGGGGATGACGCTAAATTCGGTGACCTTTCAATTTGTTCACTGCTGTCTGTTTTGGTTAATAAAAAATTTTTTACCTAATGCTTGGCGTATAGGGTGCAATTGTTGCAACAGCGGTTGTGTTGCTCGATAAGCATTTTTATTTTTAATTGATCACTGTTCTTTTTGCAATTTGTTCTAATATTGACTTTATTTACTTATTCTAGTGAAAAAAGTCCGAATAGAACCGAGACGTTTGGACCTGATATATTAGCTACAACGTAATAAATGACTTTTTGATGAAAACTAATTTAATAACATTAAATGATCCGTGCTTAGGATCTTTAACTGAACAAGAAAATCATGTGCCAATTTGCAAAACTTGCAATAATTAATGAAGAATTAATTAATTTGTATGAGCTAATGATCCTTCGAGAAAAATGTAGGTCCAACTCTGTATAAAAAAAATAGCTTATATTTAAAGATTTCCTAGCAACAATATCAACTGATAACGAAAAGCGTGTTTCTTTTTGGCGCGAGGTTCTGTATCATTTCTGCTCGCTACTTGATGTATTTAGTTCGCTTCTAGAAATCAGTTGATATTCGTCGTCGTTAGGAGATATTTAGAAGCCATTTTACTTTATACAGGGCTCAGCTTACCGGTTTCCATGCACTCATTAGCTCATACAGATTAATTAATTTTTTATTAACTTTTACAGAAATTTAATATTGAGAATTGCTAAATAATTTTCAATGATTAAATTCTGGCTGTATTTCAATAATTTATGGTCAATATTTAATCATTGTATAATATATTTCAAATTATATATATATAATGACTGTATATATTTTTCTTGATATTAATAATAAAATAAATATAATAAAAAAAGAAAAAAGTAGAAACAGAAAAATATAGACTCAGAGCAATATTGAACCTGGGTCATCTAGCTACCAGTCAGGCATCTAGATCTTCTGTTATTGGAACACTTACTTGATGAATGCTCACTATTAACTATACTTCTATTGCTTCCTCAATATTTAATCAATGTAAGTCATGTAAATTCAGTAATTCTCCGTTTTAAATTTCTGTATGGGTATATTATATCACTACTGCACTATTAAACATTAGTATACCAGGTGTAGAAGTTTGAAACCGGAATTTTTTTGTAAAAATTACACGTCTGTTGTTTGAAAATGATAAAAAATATTTTATTCAAAATATTGTCAATTGCTATTTATACATTTTTCCCACCTCTCCGGCAGTTTACGAATGCAACGCCAAAAAATATTTCTTCTTTTGAAGCGAACCAGCTTTCGAGCCATTTTCGTACATTTTCATACGAATTGAAGCG
>NW_014562021.1:0-382 GCF_001313825.1 Dinoponera quadriceps
CGAAAAACAACCACGTCTGCCGAGAATTCAGGACGTGGAGGTCGCCTTCTTACATTGCAATTACCATCATATAGAGCCAACGAAGAACAAAATCGAGAATTATTACACTTACAGGACTCATGTACCGGAAATATTTTCCAATCGGGACATATTGAAAGTGAAGCGACTGCAAGATGCTTGTAATTCCGTGTGAGTATAAAAATTTCTTGATATAGACCGCTAAATAACCATTAAAACAACTTAAATTGATATATACACAATTTAATATTCATATAAAACGCATTAAAATAGTCTCATATGAAATTTTGTCTTTAAAATTTCAACACATTTTTAATTTTGTAAAAAAAATGGACTAGTCTCACAAGACAGCAAGTACTCTGCA
>NW_014562022.1:0-312 GCF_001313825.1 Dinoponera quadriceps
TTATTGCCCCAATTATAGATTAGAGCGAGAATTAGATTAGGATTAGGGTTAGGTAAATATTAGAATATAAAATGAAATATTTCATTAATAAAATTTATTTATAAAAAAAGAAAATTTATAATTAAATATTATATATTATTAAAATAATATAAATATATATGTACATACAAGGTGGGCCATTTTAATCGACCTAGTCGAATATTTCGAAAACCAAGCCCGGGAGAGAAAAATTTTTCAGACAAATTGTTTGTCAATTGTTTGACAAGTTGTTTGGTTTCGAAGGGACCATAAGACGATACCATTGGTTTAACC
>NW_014562023.1:0-472 GCF_001313825.1 Dinoponera quadriceps
CATAGCCTTCCTCTTCCGAGAACCCCACCCAGCGGGGGCCATTCACCAACCGCCGGCAGGGGAGTTCCACCTCCATTGGGGGAGGAAGGGAGGCCGTAACGCTCCTCCCCTCCCTCCACAGTTCCGCAATCACCTCCAGGAGGCGGGCATTCTCAACCTCCAATCCGAGAGTCCGCCGCCCGAGAGAATCCATGCCTTTGAGTCCCTCGCGGAGCTTATCCCGTTCTTTTGCAAGGGCGACGTTTTCCGCTCTTGCCTCCTCTAACTTTGCCTTTGAAGCCGTCTCCCTCTTCTTGGCCTTCTGCTTGGCCTGCCAATTCTAGGCCGCAGAGCTTATGCGAAATGTCTTGGAGGCCATCTTCTTGCCGCAATCTACGACCCTCAACGCCTCTCCAAGCATCCAGTTGATTTTGGAGGCGTTGAGGTTCCTGCCCAGATTCTCGTTTCGGGCCACAAGCGAGGCCCGATAGAT
>NW_014562024.1:0-467 GCF_001313825.1 Dinoponera quadriceps
ATCTGCAAAATCCGCAATCACTTAGTTGCCAACCCAATAATAAGCTGTACGTTGATGCAACCATGTAATATTTTCTTCTGTTAGATATCAATTAGCTATCAGTTTAATGGAAGCAGCAATAGACTGCTCCTACACTATGCACGACCAATCTTTCTATGAGTTTGTATAAGATCGTTTTACACCGTTGTCTTGTACATGATTAAATACAACAAAATAAAGTAGAAGAAGAAGACAAAAGGGAAGAATAACATAAGTATCATGTTCAGTTTGTTCAACAAGAAAATGTGGTTAATAATTTGAAAAGAATAAAAGATAAAGTTAAATTGTCTTTTTTTTTTAAACGAAAATAATGACTGTAATGCGCAATTTTTTAGTAATTATCAATTATTGCTTGACAACGTTTTTGCATACTTTCGACCATATTTTCAACGTGTTCTGCAAGTAAAGAGCGCCATATTGTTATTATT
>NW_014562025.1:0-289 GCF_001313825.1 Dinoponera quadriceps
GAGCAAGCGAACCCTATCGCCTACGTGCTTATGTCGCGCGTGGAGGGCTTGACGGTGTACGTTCGCGCTCTCCGGCACCCGAGCGACATGAACGTTTTGCACTCTTGCGAGAAGCATAACTAAGATTCTAAAGCGCAGTAAGCGAACGATTCGATTCCTACGCATCGACGCTAGCCAGTGTCTTGCGAGCCAGTGCAAAACGGCATCTAACTGCTATGTTGAGAGCATACTCGCGCTCGGCGGCCGTATGCCGCGTAGCCGTATATCGAGTGCGGTTAAGGTGTTGCGC
>NW_014562026.1:0-1394 GCF_001313825.1 Dinoponera quadriceps
GGAAAACACGGACAGACGTCTGTACATATATCCTTATATAGAAGAAGTTGTGTTTTCTGATTTTATTTCCATGTTACCACTCAATAGAACATAAGATCGCCGAGAGAGGCAGACGAGCAACTTAGTTATTTTGTTCAAAGTATTTAAAATCGCGGGGAAAAGAACGCGTACCTAGCATTAAGATTGTTCGACAAAGTGTCACACACTATATAGCGTTGTTAGTTTTATTTAGTATTAGTGGGTAGCGAAGCCCAAGATAAGTTACTAGATAACCATCCACAAAGAGGGGTGGGAACTTTTAGTTTGACAAACCGAGGAGAGGGCCCTAACATAACCTAACCCAACCTGACCGGTTGAGGAAGGTAATAAGTGAACCTAACCGAGTTCACACGGACATTGCCGTCCTGACCGGCGAAACCTAGCCCTTTCCCATCCTGACCCCTATGATGTTAAGTTAGGGGGTCCTAACCCGGTAAAAATGAGTTCTGAGTGATCCTGATCCGGAGCTCAGGAGTTCCGAAAAAGCCCGGTGAAAAACTTGTAAAAAGATCGGCAGGATAATCCTGACTGAAAGCCAATCCACAATCACCAGTGAGAAGGAAGACTTCACCAGCGACTCGCTCGAGACCTCATGACAGGACGTCCCGTTTCGTGGTTAGATCGGAAGAGGATCGAACGAGGAGTCTAAGGAGCCCAGGAAGTCCAGTCACAAATAGCGGAAAGAGAAGTTATACAACGACAAAGTTCACTGGCTGACGGGCCCACAGGTTCACTGGCTCACTGGCTGACGGGCCCACAGGTTCACTGGCTCACTGGCTGATAGGCTGACAGGTTCACTGGTTGACAGGCCGACAGGCTGACTGGCTGGCAGGCTGACTGGTTCACAGGCTGATTGGCTCACAGGCTGATTGAATCACAGGATCACAGGCCGACAGGCTGACTGGCTCACAGGCTGATTGGATCACAGGATCACAGGCCGACAGGCTGACTGGCTCACGGGCTGATTGGATCACAGGATCACAGGTCGACAAACTGATTGGCTCATAGGTTGATTGGACCACAGGCCCACTGGCTGACAGGTCCACAGGCTCACAGGTCCACTGGCTGACAGGTCCACTGGCTGACAGGCTCACTGGCTGACAGGCCCGCTGGCTGACAGGCTTGCTGGCAACACTGGTCACTGGACCCGAGCGCCATCTACAACGCATCACTGGTCACTGGACACGAGCGCCATCTACACCGCACCTGATTGGCTGCCGCCGGACGCTCGCTGGAGAATACGCTCCCGATTGGTCAAGGTCGGGGCGGATAGCGAGCCGTCCCCCCCTGTAACGGACAGGAATAACCGTTTGTTGCGTCAGACGTTTCTGATTGGCCAGGAAGCATCGCGTGAT
>NW_014562027.1:0-446 GCF_001313825.1 Dinoponera quadriceps
TGAGATGGCAATGATCGCGTACGCGTGTATCCTCTTTCCCGATCTCTTTTTCGCACACGTGACACTGCGTTGCGGTATTAAATGTTTCCAACTGTTCGCTTGATAAAGTTTCCATGGGGACATTTGTTGCTAAGACTAATTTTACGCGGTGTGCTAACCCTTCGAGTTGCTCGACGAACCACGAGACGCAATCACTATCGCGACGACCTCGAAAATACGATAACGATTTATCATATGAGCAGTGTAAATAATATGCTATGCTAAATACCCGATGATGCTGATACGCGTGCGATTTATGATCCTCTCCCTCCTCGCTCGCAGTCTTCTGTAAGATGCACTCCAGATCGGCGTACACGACGAACGGTGGACGCTCTTTCCTGTTGTGGTTGCAAAAACTGAGCCATTTGTCATGCTCGCTAGGCAGCAGGATGGTGCAGTCATTCATT
>NW_014562028.1:0-591 GCF_001313825.1 Dinoponera quadriceps
AAAGAAAACGATCTCTCAACCGAGATGTTCCGCGAGATGTTTTTTAGACTGCGGATTTAAGCCATTAGGAGGCAGCTATGATAACGCGCGTCTTGTTAACAAGAAAAACTCTCTTGCCTGGTTTCGTTACGCAAATCTCACCGGGTGTCAAAATAGGCGCCAGCCGGGCTTTCCCCAACAGTAATCACTGCTTTCTGGCCAATCATATATAACACCCATGTTATTTTGCTTACACAAAAATGTTTCTTAAAAGCACGCAATTCAATCACACAGCTCAATATACGAGGGCGGTTCAATAAGTACCCGTGTTAGAAATGAAGACACCATTTTTTCAAAAAATTTTTTTTTATTTTTCAACATAATCCTCTTTTAGAAAGATACACTTCTCCCAACGTTCCTGCCATTTTTTTAACCCCTCCAAAAAATAGGATTTATCGAACTCTTCAAAATACGCCTCTGTCTCGGCGATGACTTCCTCGTTTGAGCTAAATTTTTTTCCGCCAGCCATTTCTTCATGTTAGGGAACAAAAAAAAGTCGCAGAGAGCCAGATTGGGTGAATACGGGGGGTGCGGCAGCAATTCATAACGCAA
>NW_014562029.1:0-659 GCF_001313825.1 Dinoponera quadriceps
TTTCAATTGTTGAGTACTTTTGTTCTGCGGTGTTCAAGACTCGCGATGTATACGCAATCGGCAAATCTTTTCCAATTGGACCTTGACTTAAAACTTCTCCGATGGCGTATCCGGAAGCATCGGTTGTTAAATTAAAAGATTGTATAAAATCTGGATATTGAAGTATAGGGTCTGAGCAAAGGGATTTCCTTAAATTATCGAATGCTTCTACTTGAGGTTTTGACCATGCGAAAGGTGCGTCCTTCTTTAATAAGTCTGTCAGCGGTTTTGCAATCTTTGAAAAATTGGAAATGAATCTTCTATAATATCCGGCGAGGCCTAAAAACTGTTTTATATTTTTTTGATTGGTTGGTACAGGAAATTCATGAATGGCTCTTATTTTACCAGGATCGGGGCGAACACCGTCGGATCCTATAATGTGACCTAAATATGCTACCTCGTGTCNAGCTAAGTATGCTACTTCGTGTCTTAAAAATTCGCATTTATCTGGTTGTAGTTTTAAATTGACTTCCTCGAGTCGTTTCATTAATCTTCTGAATTTAGTTCCATGTTCTTCTAACGAGTGGGCGTAAATAACAATGTCGTCCATATATACGAACAGTTCGTTGCATGCAGACCTGATAACACGGTATCCATTAATCTTTGAAAAGTCGCAGGCG
>NW_014562030.1:0-1690 GCF_001313825.1 Dinoponera quadriceps
ATTATAATTTTATTGCCAAAAAATTTTTTAAATAAAATGAGATTGTTTTTTGTTATAATTTTTTTCGTAGAATCGAATGGCACTGTTAGTTTTTTGAAATTTGCAACTTTTTGGTAATTTGTTTAAATAATTTTGCAATAAACAATCAGATCGTCAAACAAAAAAACATAGGTATTTTATTTTTTGCTAATGCAATCGATGGCGTCGTTAGTTTGATTCTATTTGTAACAGCGTGTGCGTGGGAACAAACGACATTTGATCGATCGCATTTGTTTATAACGTTTTATTGTAAAATAAACGGGTNGGTCGTACGAAAAAATACTACTAAGTTTTTTTTCTCGTTTTTTCCCGTAGAATCGAATGGCACTGTTAGTTTTTTTTAATTTGCAACTTTTCGGTAATTTGTTTAAATAATTTTGCAATACACAATCAGATCGTAAACAAAAAAACACGGGTTTTCTATTTTTTGCTAATGCAATCGATGACGTCGTTAGTTTGATTCTATTTGTAACAGCGTGTGCGTGGGACCAAACGACATTTGATCGATCGCATTTGTTTATAACGTTTTATTGTAAAATAAACGGGTTGTACAAAAAAATACTACTAAGCTTTTTTACTCGATTTTTCCCGTAGAATCGAATGGTACTGTTAGTTTTTTGAAATTTGCAACTTTTCGGTAATTTGTTTAAATAATTTTGCAATACACAATCAGATCGTAAACAAAAAAACACGGGTATTTTATTTTTTGCTAATGCAATCGATGGCGTCGTTAGTTTGGGTCTAACTATGCTGTGCTAGCCATGGGTCTTAATGGGTTAATAGATATATTGCTCAATCGTTCAAATTTTGTTATTTGTTTCACAGACATCAAAAATTTAATGTTCAGTAGATTTAATATTAATTCCGTTACGTGGCAGACGGGAGCGCCCGTCACAAGGGCAAGGCCCCTATTGCGAATCGAGTGGCGCGCTTCCTAGAAGCGCCGAATTAAAGCGACCAGCTTGTTTTTTTGTTTTTTCTTGGTTTGCGAGACAGCGGAGACCGCGCGCCGCGGACGCGCGGTAGCAGTAGAGGCGAGCCCCGCGTTCCAGAAGGATGTATCGCCCCGCTCCAGGTAGCGGCGAGAAAAGGGCAAGGCCACAACCGCCGGAAGGAAGAAGAACATGGGCCACCCGAAGCTCCCGCCGGACCCTGTGGACTCGCCGCCCTCTGATCGGTGCCGACTGACGAGAAGCTGCTACCGACACCGCCGGGGCTATCGTTCCGACCTTTCGGCGGCGGTAAGGCCGGTGGGCCAATGTCGCGCTCAAGGAGAAGGACCCCGGAGCCGCGGTACCGCGCCGAGAGAGGCCAGCGGCGAAGCTGCGGGCTAAGGGGCAACTCGGTAACCGCCGGCAAGAATCCGGCTGCCGGGGAGATGATGGCGGAACAACCAAGGAAGGGGAAGCTTAAAATCAGCAGCCTCCCCGATGAAGACAGATTTTGGATTTTGGCGATTTTGAGATTTTGGTTGTTGTCTGTCAGCTCTTGCAAAAATTTTGATCGGCTTCTGCAGAGAGAGCAACTGTTACCGGCTTCCGCGGAGAGAGCAGGGCGATAGAGAGCGGAGGCGCAAGCAGAGAGGGAAGGAGCGAGAACAAAAGCGACGGGACGAGGATCGTCGAGGTTCAGCCGCACGGGAGCCCGTAAT
>NW_014562031.1:0-602 GCF_001313825.1 Dinoponera quadriceps
GATGTTTTCTTTTGATCTCTTATTAGTTATTTCTTCCTTTCCGTTTCCATAATTAATTTTTTTACCTTTTTTTCCCACTTCAAAAGAAAATACTATAAATTGCACTTTTATACTTGCTCTTCTTTGTATGGATTAGATTTAAACTTAAACGATAATCATCTTATTATAGTTTGAAAAAATTATACATCTAAATGTTACTGTACAATGAACTTAGATATAAATTGTATAACGAAAAGAATAGTATAATAATTTGCAGAAGCTACTATTTATTAAACAGCATAGTACTTGGCAATAATCAGTGGGCTATGGACTCTATAAAAGTCTCCACGGTCATATACAANACCTATATACAGGGTGGACCATTTTAATACATCCAGTCGAATATTTCGAAAACCAAGCCCGGGAGAGAAAAATTTTTCAGACAAAAGTTGTTTGGTTTCGAGGGGACCATGAGGCGGTATCATTGGTTTGACCTTGAAGAATTATTTGAAAGTCACATGAAGGTCACCTCAATTTTTTAAAATGGCATCCTCTAACTTTATTACATATTCTAGTAGCTGACCTCGAGAGCTTACCAAAACACTATAACGAAATGTTTCTCC
>NW_014562032.1:0-780 GCF_001313825.1 Dinoponera quadriceps
GGAACCAAAAAGATATTTAAGAAACGGAATAAGCACATCAAATGTTCGTAATCTTTTACGTAAAAAAAAAATAATATGACTATTCCCAGTTTAATATCCAAGAAAAACAAAAATAGAATGATGCTCGCAATAGTTGCAAGTGTTAAAAACAGAACGTGCCTTAACTAACTACCCCAGTAACTCAATTTTTTAACATTAAACGACACGTCGTTATTGTTACAGTATCGTTGCGCAGCTTTCCTGTCATACGTTATACCTGCGCAACAACAGTAATAACAATAACGACATTGTCGTTAAAAATTATCAGCCTACAGTCCCTTCATTTTTTAATTTGTAACAGAAATTTCGTTATCGTTTACGTATCGGNTGGTACGCAATTTCCTGTGCTAAATTTTGTCCGCGCAAAGATTTGTAACGCATGCTTTATGTTTGCACACCCTTTTCTCTTCCCTTTATCTATTGGGTGAGTGCAAAAGTGCATGCGGAGTTTGTGAGTAAAAGTCAGACAGTGATTAGGCAAACAAAGTTCTTTATTCAATCAATGATATATTCTCTATCGTTGTCTATAATCTTTTTCCAACGTTCTGGCAGCATACGGATGCCCCAATCATAAAAACTGCGCGATTTAGATTCGAAACACGAAGATATGACGTTTTTTAAGGCATCCAAAGAGTCAATTTTTTTCCATTTAAATGATTTTGCAATAACCGGAACAAGTGATAATCAGAAGGTGCGATATCAGGAGAATACGGTGGATGAGTTAGGACATCCCATTGCAGG
>NW_014562032.1:943-1573 GCF_001313825.1 Dinoponera quadriceps
TCCGAATCAATCGTTTGACCAGCGGGGAGAAACTCAAAATAAATTATGCCCTTGCAATCCCGCCAAACACAAAGCATCACCTTCATTGGGTGTAAACCGGCCTTTGTCATTGCTTCACCATGCTCACCTGCCTGTTTCCATGTGCGTTTGCGCTGAACATTGTTGTACAGGACCCATTTCTCATCGCCCGTCACTAATCGATCCAAAAACGGCTCNAAACGGCAGCAGAAACTCGCTGGATTTTGTTCCTCTCCGTCATCAAATGGGGCACCCATACATCGAGCTTCAAATCGAAACCGATTTTTTTTAAACGCCGAAAAGCGGTTGATCGGTCAATGTTAAGTGCTGTAGCAACTTCCTCTGTTGAAATTCGCGGAGTATTCTGAACTAAAGTTTGCACAACATCGTCATCAATGTCTGAAAGTCGACCTGAGCGTGGCTCGTCTTCAAGGTTAAACTGTCCGCGGCGAAATTTTGCAAACCATTTTTCCACAGTTCGTTTAGCTGGTGCTTGATCTTGATAAACCTTTTGAATGTTTTTTACAGCTGCTGCAACGTTTATTTCTTTCCGAAACTCGTACAGCATAACATGCCGTAAATGCACCTTTTCGACACTCATTTTGAAAGTAA
>NW_014562033.1:0-491 GCF_001313825.1 Dinoponera quadriceps
AGCCGCAGCGATGGTATGAATCGGACGCGCCGATTAAGATTATCAACGTTATTCGTATTGAATGCAACGTTGTCAGTAGTGTGTACAGCAACGGTACGCGCGTACATACGATACATGAATTCTCGCCTAGAGTGGCACCAGGATATAAAATATCGGAAACGCCGGCACATGTCATTTACCTTCCAATCATCGCACGGAGCATTACGGATTTAACGGTGCGTGTTGTGGATCAAGAAGGACGATCGCTTGATTTTCGAGGAGAAGAGATTACCGTCAGGTTGCACATACGACGGCGACGATATTAGGTGAAATCTATGAGATGCTTGTGGTGAATCAAGTGGATCAGCAGGAGAAACAAGTGGGAAATAAATTTTTTACGAGACGCGTAATCAGCGGTACAAAATCCTCCGCTCGAAAGAAACTCAGTGCATTGAACGTAGAGTTTTTGAAATCTCTGGGATTCATCGTACGGAATAATTGAGGAAAAAAAA
>NW_014562034.1:0-480 GCF_001313825.1 Dinoponera quadriceps
CCGAAGCTATAGCAGTTCAAAAGAGGCAAGAACGTCTGGTAGGATGAAGATGATGGCTCAAAACAAGTTCTACGAGGAAGCGGAAGGGCTACTTTATGCAGCTGGAATTGCTGATTATCGTGAGACTGCCGTAAGTTGTGAATATGTAGTATTTTTATGCATCTAAAACTTTAAACGCGTTTTTCTCGAAACACGTTTTTTCGATTTTGTGTAAACGATTAAAAGATATCTGCTTAACCGATATGGCTTTATGACCTCTCATTTGAAAGATAATTAAATTCTCTTCGATGTGAATTTAATTGTTTTTTGAAAAAAAATTTTTTTAATATTTTTTTTGTATTTTAAAGTCGATTTTTTTTAACAAAAAACGCACTTTCAATTTTAAACTGTGTAAAAACATGCAATTTCGACTTTTTATTTAAAAAATTGAAATGTCACATAGAAGCTAGTATCATAAATATTACAAAAAATTTTGGTTTT
>NW_014562035.1:0-215 GCF_001313825.1 Dinoponera quadriceps
TGGGAAACCACCAAAAAAGTTCGCAGACAACGAATTGCAAGCCTTATTGGATGAAGATGATACTCAAACTCAACAAGAACTCGCGGATGAATTAAATGTGACGCAGAAAGCTGTCTTAATTCGTTTAAAGCCATGGGAAAGATTCAGATAGTGGGAAAATGGGTTCGGCATGAACTGAATGAATGACAGCAAGAAAATCGAAAAACCACTTGTGA
>NW_014562036.1:0-553 GCF_001313825.1 Dinoponera quadriceps
GCTTCACCATACCATCCGGTTGGCCGACGGGGCCACCATTCAGCCCACCGAGGCAATTCGTCTCTCTGTACAGATAGGGACGCAAACCCTGAACCACCGATGTTACGTGGTACCGTGTCTCGAAAGCGACATCCTCATCGGCATCGACTTGTGGGCCAGGCTGCAGATACCGCTGCCGCCGCCACTGAAGGGATATGCAGACGCGATTCCGGCATTATGCCCGGTCTCTNAGATCGCGTACGCCCGACGAGGAAACCACCCTCAAGGAGTTCCTCGCCTCCAAACTCGCCGCGTTCGAGCGAATACGCGGACCCACGGACCTCGTGGAACACCGAATCCGATTAAAGGATCCACGGCCGATTAAACAACGATATCGTCCGCGCAACCCGGCAATGCAGCGGATCATCGACGACGAGATGAACCAGATGGAGGCCGAAGGCATTATCGAACCTTCCGATAGCGTCTGGAGCTCACCTGTCGTCATCGTGAAGAAGCGCGATGGAACGCCACGATTCTGCATCGACTTCCGCCGGCTTAATGACGTCACCGAGCG
>NW_014562037.1:0-343 GCF_001313825.1 Dinoponera quadriceps
GTTGAAAGTTTAAAAAATATTTGTGTTATGTGGGAGGAAAAGGGTTAATCGGTAGCCGTATGAGGTACGTTTTTGCTTTGCAATCAAGCATCTCAAGTTCAAATCTCATTTTTGGTTTTTTATTTTTTTTTTATTTTATGTAGGTAGCTAATGTGTACAGCAATTGATAATTAAATAAACTTATATTAAATTTTTTTTATAAGCAAATTTTAATATCTTTAAAAGATGAGGGTAATAAAACAGTCAGTATGTTTTTTAATTATTTATTAATGTTATGAAATATTGCATAAAAATTATTAACAATTATTGCGTACACCATAATTCCTTAAATAATAAAGCAATT
>NW_014562038.1:0-616 GCF_001313825.1 Dinoponera quadriceps
AAAGTTTGAAACTATACACGAATTAGTCATCAAGAATTGATAGGACCAAGGTGGACCTAAGGTGGCAATTGACAATGTTATTGAAAATGATCCAATTGCTCTCTGCATTAATCTCAGATAGTTACGACAGACGAACTTACATCACAGGTAGGACAAGCGATAACTTTATTCTTTAATTGTGGAAAATTGCCAAACCTTGCGTTAATGTTTGAGATGTTTATAATAATTTATCATTAATATACTTGTCTATTTGAATTGATCAATCATCCTAATAATATAATTTTTGTTTCACCATGGCTTCCACCACGACAGTTCTTGATCTTAAGAAGACTATGGAGCGACACATGTGTTTATCTTTTGTAAGGGAAAACGTCCGGAAGGTAATAAATTGCAAGCACATTGGATGAAATATCATCTTTTTTACAACATATTAAACTTCTTTGTAACAATGGAAATGATGTGATATATGGTGTTATAAATTCAGCTGAATTATATTTTATGACGAAACGTCAAATGTAAAATAAATTGGCAAGAAGTTAATATCTTGAAACAATTTACTTTTACTATCTACTTCTGTTACTTCTTACCACTTGTCAACATTGTTTTATTTACTCGT
>NW_014562039.1:0-563 GCF_001313825.1 Dinoponera quadriceps
TAAAAGGCAGACGTCGAACAGCTAGCAGTTCAGTTTTTCGAGAAACATTACGAGAGTAACTTCGAGAGACAAACTGTACTGTGTTCTATGAAATATTTTTATAAGACTAAGACTCAATCCGGAGCGTCGAAACTCGATCATCCTTGCATCTAATAAACTACAAGTAGAGGGGTGAGGCCGATTCTGACGCAATTGGATCTGTTTTACCGACCGAGTAAGAAGACCCGTTGGCGCAGTTGGATCTGTTTTACCGGCCGAGTAGTAAAGGCCAGTTGGCGCAGTTGGCGCTGTTTTTTTTTTNCTGTTTTTTTTACCAACCGAATATAGCCCTGCAGCGGTCGGTAGGCGCTGTTTTTTTTTTTTTACCGACCGAATAGGGCCCTGCGGCGGTCGGTACCCCCTCCTCCGACAGTCGGTATATCCTCGCGAAGGTCCGCACCCCTCCACCCACCCTCTCAGCGATCACGACAACCCGTGGTAGTCGCTTGCAAAGGTCCGCACCCACTCTCCCCCACAGCGGTTCGATCTGTACCCCCTCCAGCGGCCCGTTCGCGACGACCCAA
>NW_014562040.1:0-670 GCF_001313825.1 Dinoponera quadriceps
AGGGAGGATCTAAGTTTTATTTTATATTTACAGAGATTTTAACAAAGGAGTATGCGACACGAGACTGCTCCGTCTTGACTCGCCGATGGAAAAGTACGGACTGATGATGACGATGGCAAGGAACAGGGATGCGAGAGAGGGGAGAGATGTTGTGGAGAAGAACTTAGCGAAGGGGAGGGTGGGATTTATTTTTATCACAGCATCTGCTATGGTGCATCGTTTTGATTGGTTGTCCGCGGTGCGCGTTTTAAATTTTGGCTAGTCATCGGCTCGTCATGTATGGTGCATAACTTGATTAGCCTTTTATCGGCGCGTCGGGTATGATGCAGAAGGAAGNCGACTAACAAAGTTTCTTTTGTCCCTACCCTAAAAATTTGATTATACACTGACCGTGTGACGAGAATAAACCTGAGCATATTTTCAGATAACACTTGTGTTTCGTTAACTTTCTCCAGACATTAATGTCGGAAAGAATGTTCTCGAATGTACACGAATGTACTCGAATGTTCACGAATGATTTCAAATGTATGAATTATATTATGTATAAATAATAATATAACAGGTGGGCTGATAATTTCCCAGTCTAATAAAGAAAACACAACTTTTTTGGTAAAAATAAATTTTATTCATCAACATAGTTTTCATCAAGAGCGATACAGTCATTCCAGCG
>NW_014562040.1:837-2132 GCF_001313825.1 Dinoponera quadriceps
CGGAATCAATTTGAAGCGTAATTCGTGCAATTTCGCCATCGTAGCTAAAGACTTGTGACAGGGTGCATTGTCCTGGTGAGAGAGCAATTTTTTTCTTTGCATGTGAGGTCGTTTTTTCGATATTTCCTCTTTTAAACGATCCAATTGCCCTATGTAGCGATTGCTGTTGATTTTCTGGCCTTTTTCGAGGAACTGGATGAACAAAATACCGTGCGCATCTCAAAATACAGACGCTATAACCCTGCCAGCTGACTGTTACATTTTTGGCCGCTTTGGGCGAGGTTCCCCGGCTGCTGTCCACTCAGCTGACTGTCGATTAGACTCTGATGTGTAGTGGTGGATTCATGTTTCGTCCACAGTTACGTATCGACGCAAAAAGTCTGTTTTATTGCGACGAAAAAACTCTAAACAGTGTTCAAAATAATCGACTCGTTGTTGTTTTTGATCAAAAGTCAGCACGCGCGGCATTCACTTTGACAACAGCTTTTTCATAGTCAAATGTTTATTCAAAATAAAATCTACACGTTCTTTGGATATATTCAGAGACTCAGCTATCTCCAGCAACTTCATTTTACGGTTCCCCAAAACGATTTTGTGGACTTTCTTGATGTTTTCCGGAGTAACCACCACTTTTGGGCGACCAGAGCGTGGTGCACCACTGGTGTCCGTACGACCACGTTTCAATTCAGCAAACCAATCAATAATGGTTGATTTACCTGGCGCAGAGTCCGGATAACGTTTATCAAGCCAAGATTTTGTTTGAACGGTGTTTCTTTCTCATCAAATAACAATGTTTTATCAAAACATGATATTCTCGTTTATCCATTTTTTTGTTTATCAACGAAGTCGTTCAACTGAAACCACTCTAACTTTTTATCCACAGGGCGAACCGCCATGAAATTTTTTCTGCTACCGTCTATAGGTTAGTATTTACTAAAACAAGCATCGGTTCAGCGATTGCAACGCCATCTGTGTGTCAGACCGGGAACTTATTAACCGAAGTATTATATATTGGTAATACAAATAAGTTTCTGCCGTTTTTTTTATAAAAATTATCAATTTATTGTAAAAAAATATACGTTACATTTTATTCAAAATATTGTCCGTCACTAGCTACTACTCTTTGCCATCTTTCTGACAGCATTTGGATAACAAGTCGAAAAAACTCTATACGGCGGGTGGGGTAAGACATCTCATTGTAAAGCTTCCAGAGTATCCTTGACGACTTTTGCAACATGTGGCCGAGCGTTGTCGTGCTGCAAAATCACTTTGTCGTGTCTTTTGGCATATTGGGG
>NW_014562041.1:0-987 GCF_001313825.1 Dinoponera quadriceps
ATTAGAATAAACTACTTTTATTTGGTATTATTGTACAACATCTCGCTCATAGTCTATCGCCCTATACCATCCCTCCACCAGTAAAGCCGATTCTTTAAAACTATCGTGTTCGACTAACAAAACGTAACTGCGCAGAAACAAATGGCTGAAGAAGTTGTAAGATTTATCAACTCATTTGATCGATAAAAAAGGAAAGAATAAAAAAGAATTGACAGAATATCAGAATATAATCGTTTAACCTACTTGTAACCTGCAAGGATATTAAGGAGCGTGGATTTTCCGGCGCCGCAAGGACCCAATATTGCCGTTAATTCGTCCGACTTGAATTGTCCACTGATTCCTCGTAGAATTAAGTTTGACTCTGTAAATGGGATGGAAATACATTGATCTCTTTGTGTTCGATCTTGTATCCATTTCTTCTTTGATAATAAGCGTATCCGAATGGTAACATATATCCCTCACCCTTTACGCATCGCCGAATTATTCACTTCCTGTCAACTGTAGCACTGCTCACGATAAGATGGAATTTAGTTTTTACCTTTTATTTAATTATATGTATTTTGGAACGAGGTCTTCGGTTTAAATCACGATTGATATTTCGGAAAGTGTTGCTAGCTGATTCTCGGCCAGAAATGAAAAATAGTATCGATATCAAATCTATGTCAATTCTAGTTACGGTAAGTGCGGTAAGATACGTCATATTTCATAAATATGTTCAAATATTATAACTTAATGTAAGTATTTTGTTATGCGCAAGTTAACGAAAATCAACGGTGTCCAAATGTTTTAACATGCTCATAATAGTGTCCTTTATCTGAACTTTCCGGGATTCCAACGTAACGTAGTACAATGCAGAAAATTAAAATAACATTTTACGTGTTTTAGACCTTTCTTTTCCTATTCTAATGAAATATCTGCGCAAATTGTTTGAATTATTTTATTTCTTTGAGACAAAAATAAATAACAAGAATAAACAACAAAAATAAA
>NW_014562042.1:0-246 GCF_001313825.1 Dinoponera quadriceps
TAATCCACGAGGGATCTTTACGCGCATGAACTACCATATCCAGCTCTTATGAATTACGATCCAGTTTTACGACGGCTTACGCCTGGTCCATTCAATACACGCGCTCGAAGGACAAGAACGTGTCTCCACAACGGCCATAATTCATTGACTATGGCGGCCGGGACGCGATCTACCCTGCCGTCGATAGTCCCGGCCGTTCTGCTCAAAGCCTTGCACCGACGTAAATCAACGACGATACTCGTGAGA
>NW_014562042.1:381-585 GCF_001313825.1 Dinoponera quadriceps
GCCACCGACGACGCCGACGATGGTGCTGGGCGGCGGCAGCGTCGTCCTCGTCGTTTAAGACATTCCCATCGCAGCGTTCTTCTCGTTCAATTTAGTGCCGTCGATACGTCACTTCCCACTTTCGATCTACTTTCACCTGGGATCAGTGAGTCGCAACCTTAGCGCGGGAAGGGCGTTCTCGAAATCAATGCGAGAGTCGGTCGC
>NW_014562043.1:0-885 GCF_001313825.1 Dinoponera quadriceps
TGGCTGCGAGGGGCCTGGGGGACATCTGGGCCCGTGTCCCAATGGCCGCGCCGGTGAAGGCGGCACGGGCAGGCCGCGTGAGGATGGGGTGGGGCATTGCGGGAGTGGCGCTTCTCAAGGCGCGACCCCTGCAGTGTTTCGGATGCCTGGGTTTCGGGCACGTCAGGTCGGCCGAAGAGAGGAAGCACGCCCGGTGTTACTGTTGCGGCCTACCAGGCCACTTGGCCTGTGGCTGCTCGGAGGAGGTGCATTGCCTCCCCTGTGAGCGGGCGTGTCAGCCGGCCGGGCATTGGGCTGGGGGAGCTGGGTGCACCGCACCAAACGCGGTAAGGCGCGCCCCTCCTGGCCCCTTGATGAGGCGGGATGAGGACTCCGGTCCGGGGAGGAGGGTGGTGTGCACACGGCCACCCCATCCCCAGTGGGGCAATAACAGCCCCCTCCCTCTCGGATCGGAGCAACATGAGAAGTGATGTGCGGGATGGCCGGCTGGGTGGAGGGTGCGCGGCCCATGAGACAACAGTCTCCCGGGCTGTTCCCTCACTTCCGGCCGGCTTCATCGCGGTACGTTGTTCCGGCCCAATTTTGGCACCGGGACGCGAGTAGGCGCCCTCCTCCGGCGCGGTGGGTGGGCGGGTGACTTCGGTCGCCCGCCCCTCCATGCGGCACCGGACGGAGGGATTCGGGAGGTGGTCGTGAGTGAGAGGGGAGTCTCGCTCGCGGCCACCTTACACCTCCCGACTATAAAGGAGGGGCGTTGGGAGGGGCCTGTCCCCCCACACATCGCCACCACAACATCTGTCGTGCCCTAAAAAGCCTGGCCGCGCACGGAGCGCTTTGCGCGATGGCTTAAGGGGCCCCCAAAAGAATACCTAACGGTAATGCCTG
>NW_014562044.1:0-656 GCF_001313825.1 Dinoponera quadriceps
CGAGAAGTGATGAAATGGCGCGATATACGGAGTGATTCAGGACCTATTCGGGAACAATCTTCAGAGAATTTTACGTCTATCTCAACAAGAGTATCAATCTTGTCGAGGAATTCGTGTCCTCATTTGTGTACCTATTTGAATCACCCGTGAGGTAGGCAACCGGTCGCGCGAGAGCATTTTGCGTTATGTCTGACAATACTAGTTTATTTGTTTTGATTATATTTATGCTTTACTTGTCCATTATTTTAATTTCATTTACACATTTCAATTCAGGAGGTGCTCAAAANATCTATATTGCTCTGAATGTCTAAATAATAGTAAAAAAAAAACAACACAAAATTAAAAACAAATTCAAGAACTAATATTGTCAGACGTTACGCGCAACGCCATCGCGCGACCGGCTGCCCACCCCACACAGGCGATAAGAGCAAAGACGAACTAAGGACACGATTTTTACACCACACAATACAAAAAGTGAATCTCTTGATGAGACCACAATCCACTGATGCATTTCCATGGCTTTCGGAACATCCCGCATATCTAGAAATTTAAACCACTACGACGTCAATAATTACATTAAATTTTTTCTAATTGGTTCCAAGTATCTTCTTATGTGTCCCGACTTCTTGTTCTAGTAAATCCGGTTTCCCCCACAC
>NW_014562045.1:0-1040 GCF_001313825.1 Dinoponera quadriceps
TGAACCTTGGTCCGAACATCGTCGCTGAACTTTGCCGCTCTGCGGCCTACGTTACCGCTGCGGAATTCCGAAAACACTGATGATGTCACTTCTGGCGGGGGCTAAGGCGCTCAAAGACAAAGTGCGAACGCAACGTGTTGCTTTCCACGGACACGACATTACCGCCGGCCGGAGGGTTCCTTGACGACCCGGTCACCGACTTCGTGGGTCGACGCGAACTCTCCAAGCGAACGTCCCCGCGGAGTTTCGCCACTCTGCGGCTTGCGGTTCCGCTGCGGAATCGCGAAAACCGTGACGACGTCACTTCCGGGGGACGATGAAGCGCTCAGAGACTAAGTCCAAACGCGGCGTGTTGCTTTCTCGCTGCGCCAACGAAGTTTCTTCCTACCGGGGGGTTCCCCGACTACCTGTACAAACTACCTCGTGAAATGACGGTGACACACGGGCCGAACATCCCCGTGGAGTTTCGCCGCGCTACGGCATGCGGTTCCGTTGTGGAATCGCGAAAACCATGACGACGTCACCTCTGGCGAGCGCCGATGCGCTCAGAGACTATGTCCAAACGCGACGTGTTGCTTTCTACGGAAACGACGACGTTACCTCTGGCCCAGGTGTTCCCTGATTACGTGGGCAAGCGAATTCGTTGGACGACGGGGACCTTCCGGGAGAACATCCTCGCGAAGTTTCGCCGCTCTGCGGCATGCGGTTCCACTGCGGATTTGTGAAAACCGTGATGACGTCACCTCCGTGTGGCAATGAGGTGCTCAGAGACTATGTCCGAACGCGCCGTGTTGCTTTCTACGGATACGACGACGTAACCTGCGGCCAAGGGGTTCCTTGACGATCTGCACAACCGGCAACGAGGATCGACGGTGTCCCTTTGGGCAAACTTCTCCGCGGAAATTCGCCGCGCTGCGGCCTGCGGTTCAGCTGTGGAATCGCGAAAACCGTTACGACGTCACCTCCGGCGGGCGCCAAGGGGCTCAGGAGGCTCTGTCCGAACGCGGCGTGTTGCTTTCTCGCTACGTAGAAGACTTTAC
>NW_014562046.1:0-1242 GCF_001313825.1 Dinoponera quadriceps
CGCGCTTTTAATGTGCGCATTAATTTTACGTAGATGCCTGAGCACGTGTCGCAAAAGATGGCACATTTCATTTCTAATAACTCGCTTTTGCATGACTGACATTTGACACTAAGCATGTGTCTTTATAGTAAACCGTAAAAGTCGCGGGGTTTTAAGGATATAGAAAATTTGACTTTTATAAAGCACTTAACACAAGTGATTTCAGGAGTATCGGGAATGGAATACCCTCTATACGTAGCGCAGATGCTGGCAAAGAGTCTAGGATATTCATTGAATAGAGGATGTAAGGTTGACATGTCCTTGTTCTTGCAATATGTTTTGGAAGAAAAAGGATTATGTAATGGCATGAACAGAGTGAGGTGCATTAACTATTTACTTGCAATGTTGTCCTTGTTGCTTTATAATGATGAGGTTGTTGTTGACACAAGGTCGTAGCTGGGAGCCAGGCGTCCTATAAAAGACGTACACATTAGTATTTCATTCTGGATCTATGTCCGTAATTTTAATTTTGTCCATGTGTACTACGCGAGGTTTATACGTGATGAAGGGAGTCTTGCTATTTTTCCGAAAACTAATTCGTAAGGACTGTACCTTGTGCTTTCGTGAGTGCCTGTATTATACGAGAACATAACCATTTCTATGTAGTCGTCCCAATGTTTTTCGTCTGTTTTTTGAGTCTTAAGGTATTCTATTAATACGTGATGCAACCTCTCGACGGATCCGTTTGATTGCGGGCGGTACGCGGTAGTTTTATATTGTTGGATGCCAAATTTTTTTGCTAGGCTTTGCATTAATGCGATTAGGAATACTGAGCCTTGGTCTGTAAGTAGAGCTTTAAAAGCTCCGTAGATACAAATGAATTTTTTCGTAAAGGCGTCTGCTATAGTTAACGAGTTTGCTTCTTTTAGCGGTATGGCTACTGAGTATTTTGTCAACAAATCTTGAATAGTTAAAATGTAGATATTACCTTGATTCGTAGGAACTAATGGTTCTAAAATATCCATTGAAATTTTATCGAAGGCTGACCCGGGCGTGTCGGTGATAATCATGGGTAGTTTGGTTTTCACGCGGGTTAACTTTTTAATCTGACACTTTTTACATCTTTTTATAAAGTTCTGAATGTCTTCTTTCATTGTGTTCCAGTAATAGTTGGCTCTAACTCGATTATATGTTTTATTGACTCCTTTGTGCCTTCCAATGTTTGATGAGTGATTTTCATTTATTATCTTTTCGCGTTCTACT
>NW_014562047.1:0-1063 GCF_001313825.1 Dinoponera quadriceps
TTTTTCTGTACAACAATGTAGATTGGAATGGTGGATCTTTTAACGCACAGTGGAATCATGCCCATTTATATGATTGACCACTCTATTGGTAACCTAATCTGTGAATATGTTGATGGACGTCTCACTGTTGAAGAAACGATTTTGATAGCGTATCACATGGGCATTGCATTACAAGAAGACAACGTACAGGTTCTGGTTATATATAATTATATAATATATTATAAATTAATTATGAAACTTCATATACACACGGAGGAAATACCCANGTATCACATGGGCATTGCATTACAAGAAGACAACGTACAGGTTCTGGTTATATATAATTATATAATATATTATAAATTAATTATGAAACTGCATATACACACGGAAGAAATACACAGACAGCATATATCTCCTAGGGATATCCTAAGGATATCCTGATAATATCCCGATGTGTTAAGGACGTCCATAGAATATCCACAGAATATTCATAGTGTATAGGATATCGTGTTCTGTTTGGGTATTGTTTTAATAATAACCACAAAATTATAATGTAGAATCATAATCACATTGTTATATTTTTAACAATAACTGCTCCTAAATAATAAATATTTCCTAACTTTTAGTCTAGTATTGATTAACGAATGTAATCGTTAAGTTTTTAACGTAAAATATTGATTATTAACCCTTTGAGTACTGAATTATTTTAAGATTTTTATGCCCATTGGACGGATTTAATTTGTCGCTAAATGGATTAATATGTAAAAGTAATACATTTTATGCCCAAGTAAGCAGATGACGAGTCTCACTCGTCGAATGTACCGAAAGGGTTAACAAAATTAATGTACAAAATGTAAATAAGTGCCATCGTACACTTTTTTCTATAATAAATTATTTAATACGTAATAAACAATCTTATGTGAAGAGTTAATTAATTTACCTAGATTTATGGCATATTTGATAATAATTATCATTTTTCATATTGACGATAATATTGCGAATCACATTAAGTCTCTTGAGATTATTAAATCGAAATTCTTGGAGCTTCTGAGTCAAATGTTACCATCGCAATCATTAAAAA
>NW_014562047.1:1099-1402 GCF_001313825.1 Dinoponera quadriceps
GGTTAACAAAATTAATGTACAAAATGTAAATGGGTGCCATCGTACACTTTTTTCTATAATAAATTATTTAATACGTAATAAACAATCTTATGTGAAGAGTTAATTAATTTACCTAGATTTATGGCATATTTGATAATAATTATCATTTTTCATATTGACGATAATATTGCGAATCACATTAAGTCTCTTGAGATTATTAAATCGAAATTCGTGGAGCTTCTGAGTCAAATGTTACCATCGCAATCATTAAAAAATAGCGGTCCAATATGGTTGGGCAGATATGAACGGAAAAACACACCTGCA
>NW_014562048.1:0-1482 GCF_001313825.1 Dinoponera quadriceps
CAAGCATCCGTCAGTAAAAGAAACATTTTCGAAACTGAGCAATTTGACATGATGCACCCCCTATAAATAGTTCATCGACTCGTTAACGAAATTAACTTTGCAACTTGCAGAGAAAACATGCGGTTCGTGAAGTAGCCGACAGTGATATGCGTGGAAAATTTTGACGATAGAACACGATTAATGGGAGAAAACAAAGAGATCCGTAAACACGGAGACGTGTTACTGAGTACTATACGCGCAATCATATGCGGTCCTTCGAATTGTGGTAAGACGAACGTTCTCATAAGCTTGTTGGAGAGCCCGCATGGTCTGCGTTTTGAGAANGTCGTTGATGTAGCCCAAATATCAATATTTGGAAAATCTCTTGACGTCGATAGATGAAATTGGTTATTTTACATTCTCCAATAATTCCGACGTTATTCCAGCAAATGAGGCGCGCACGAATTCAATCTTTGTATTCGATGACGTGGCATGCGATAAGCAAGATACGATAAGAAAATACTTTTCAATGGGACGACATTCGAACGTCGACTGTTTCTATCTCTGTCAGACATACGCGAGAATACCTAAGCATCTTATACGCCACAATGCGAACCTGTTGATCTTGTTTAAACAAGATGGCACCAATTTAAAACATGTATACAACGATCAATTTAACACTGACATGTCGTACGATGATTTCTGTACATTATGTTACAAGTGTTGGCAGCGCAAGTATGGGTTCGTGGTAATGGACAAGGATAGCTCGTTCACTAATGGTCGATATTGAAACGGATTTAACGAATACGCGATACCGTGGGACGAATAGTCGTTGCCGAAACGTCAACAGTGAAACGCCTCCGACGTTTTTTTCCAAAACAACAATATGACGACAATCGACAGTGGGAAAGAAATTCAGGATCGTGAAAAAATAGCGAAAGAGATCGCAAAAACGAGCGACTCGATTCGTAAGAAATATCGCGCTCTAAAAACTGGTACGATGGAAGAAGATATCGCAATGGGAAAACGTTTCAAACCTATTATCGAGCCTTTACAGAAAATTGTTAAAAACACCATCGATTCCAATTTGCCCGTATTGAAGAATACACCGATTGAAGATGTGAAAAATGAAATATTACTTCCATAAGGAAAAAAGGAGCATATGAGAAAGATGGAAACGAAAGAGAAAAAAACTAGTGAATACACATGCTGACAAGGGAAAGAATGAACGGAAAAGAAGACTAGAGGACGATATTATTTTGGATCAACCACGAGAAAAACGAAGAAGAAAGATTTCATCGGATACGTTACCGACACCACTCACGCAACAACGTGTTGAAGTCGTGAACACGCTTGCTGATGAGGACGTTTATAAGACCGAAAATGAGTCTCTCGAGAAATCTGTGCAACATGAATTGCAAACATCGGAAGGTCGACTATCATTACAAAGTCAACTGGGCCCACTAGGCCAAAAGTATATCGTGGATAGTTTGAGTGGTGAGA
>NW_014562049.1:0-683 GCF_001313825.1 Dinoponera quadriceps
TTACAGTCAGTTTTTCTCCCGTTTTAGTCGAGAGTCAGATCAGTGCAGCCCTGGTTTTTAGTCAGTGTCAATTCAGACCTTGGTAACGAAATCTCCCCCTGTTGTCAATTTGAGTTGTCTCAGCCGGGGAGCCTCTCTTCCTCTTTCTTTCAAAGGCGACGTATATCTATCAATCTATTATTTTGGATAAGCCGACGTTGAACGTACGTCATCCTTATAAAATAATTATAATAAGAACCGGTATCCATAAATCTATACGGCCGTAACCTTCATTCGTATTTCTTCGGATTGTTTGCCATTCTGCGTGAAATGGCCAAAGGAACATGATTGGCGAATGAATTTGGCGTTTCTCTGTGTCAAAATCGTGAATGGATGCAAACTCAAGTATGGGATTGAAATTTTTCATATTATTACGTTATTTCCACGCAACAACGTCAAAGAAATCATTCGGCGAACGATACATGCGCTTCCACAGTAAAAAAAGTGAACGAATGCAAATTCACTTCGCGCCTTCAAATTCTTGGCGCATATACGGGAGTTTTACGAGTAAACATCACAAAACCATTCCGCGAACGAAACTTGCTGTTCTGCATGCATTAATGGAAAGAACGTGATTGGCGTGTGAATCTTGAGTTTTTTAATTTAAAATCGTGAAAAGAAGCGAACTCCAGTGTGAGATTGAA
>NW_014562050.1:0-595 GCF_001313825.1 Dinoponera quadriceps
CAGGCTATGAATCCCGAGGCCCATCGAGAGTAATTGACCTCTGGTGTGTACGTCAGGACTCATACTAATAAACTATTTTTTGATCGTAAAAAATTTCTTAACTTAATATCCTCCCCTTTACCTTTTCCCTATATTCCTCCTTTTAGATGTAAGTGAACGCGATATAGGGGCGAGTGCGCTGGGGGGTGGATGAACTTGGGTCGTCGCGAACGGGCCGCTGGAGGGGGTACCGATCGGACCGCTGCGGGGGAGGGTAGTTGAGGACCTTCGCGGGCGACTACCGCGGGTCGTCGCGATCGTAGGGAGGGTGGGTGGAGGAGTGCGGACCTTCGCGATGACAAAGGTATACCAACTGTCGGAGGAGAGTACCGACCGCTGCAGGGTCCTATTCGGTCGGTAAAACAGCGCCAACTGCGCCAACCGGCCTTTGCAGGTATTACTCGGTCGGTAAAACAGCGCTAACAGCGCCAGAATCGGCCTTACTCCTCTACTCCTTAGATATAATGTAATCGATGCTCCCTGTTTACTGGGAATGCAAATACCAAATATAGAAGTTTGAAACCGGAATTTTTTTGTAAAAATTACACGTCTGTTG
>NW_014562051.1:0-1551 GCF_001313825.1 Dinoponera quadriceps
GAGCAAAGGCTCGGAAGGAACTGCTAGAGCGACACGCGGAAAGATGGGTAAATCTTCGCCCGGATGGACGGATGGCGACAGACAGCGGGATGGCCACATTGCGCTAAGAAAGACGCAGTAGTATGAGCCGACAGCTAGTGTAGCATGCCGCGGCCTGCGACCTCAGCCATTAGGCTATACGCGACTAACGTCTAGGTCACCGTTACAGCTCGTGGATCCTTATACATCGAAGCCGTTGAAGACGCCCACCGGCTCGATGACACACAGTGAGCACCGGCTGCCAGCCACGACGACACCAGTGGCATGGTATTGGTGGCCCAAAGACCACTGTACCTCGACCTATTCGGGCCGAGGTGAACCCAGTCCCGTCCAAGCGAATCGATTCACCTTCTACCGCAACGCCGGGGTATCTTCCGGTAGGGGAAGATAGGCTTGTGCCCTGACCCCGTGGTCTACCAATCTTTTTCCGTGGATGTTTGATTCATCCTAGCTTATGATTACGCAAATGCCGGACTTCACTTCCGTTAATGGGTTAGCCGCCCGACCTAGCCTCGACAATTAAGTGTTTTAGCTAACCGTTTCGGGTTTCCAGCGGATGTCAGTGCGAATGCGCCATTGGTGCAGCGCAGGATGCCTTTCGAATTGCTCCGAAATGACAGGGCTTTTCCTTCGTCTCTATATGATGTCTCGTGTAAACATGGGCCGCCGGAGCGTTCTCATAATACGTGACAGTTGTTAGCAGGTGAACACTCTTGGACATTTAATCATCGGAGGCCGAAAGTGCGGCCTCCTCATGCCCACCATGTCGTCGACAATCGCATCATCATGAGAAGCCGCCTGCAGCATCTTCATGTCCACGACAAGGTAGTGTTCAAAGGGCTTTTTAATCATTGAGAGCCTGGCCTCTCTCATGACTGTTAAAGGTCCTGTCGTCATTCCTTTACGCAAGGGGAGTAGTACCCCCGCACGCTTTCAGGCTTTGAAACAGAAAGTCGTTCGAAAGTGGCTGTTCACTAAACATCAGAAACCGAAGTTTCCTCATGCCACGACATAGTCGAAGTACTAATTACGGAGGGCTGTAGCTCTCTCATATTTATAAGATTCTGCCATCATTCTAATGACCACGGAGGGACTCAGAACCTCAAAAGCCGCTGCATTGCGTAGCAACACGAGTCGGCATCTGACTGGGTACCCCGAGATCGTCATCCCCGTATCGCAGGCATGCCCGCAAAAGAGCAGGAATAGCGCTACGGCCTCTGGAGGCAAGAAAGGCGCAGATTAGTATTTGTCCTGACACGCGTAACGTGGCACGACATGCGACCTCAGACCTTAGGCTATACGCTACCAAACATCTATTCTATCTTTCCAACTTTGGCAACGACTGACAAGAAAGCGGGCTATGGACAAATACAGCAGCGCCTGCGGGCGTATTCGCAGGATGGGTAGTTTGGCCGTAACCGTACGCGCCACCTAACTCTCCAACCGCGCGCGGAGAGTGCGGTAAATCGCTAGCCCCCACGCGGCCTGTGCACGTGCCACGCCCACGGGGAC
>NW_014562052.1:0-772 GCF_001313825.1 Dinoponera quadriceps
CGATAGCAATATTACATAAATTATCTCAATGCAATTTGAAGCTTCAACCAAACAAATGTAAATTTCTTCGGAAAGAAGTAATATATTTGTGATACATCATTTCGGAGAATGGATTTTTACCGGACCTAACTCAACTAGAAGCAGTAACTAAATTTCAAGTCCCAACAAAAGTTAAAAAAGTGCAATCATTTATCGGATTAGCCGTATTTTATAAAAAATTTATTGAAAACTTTTCAAAAATAGCGCGACCTTAAACAAAATTGTCTTAAAAAATTTTACTTTCGAATGGGGACAAGAACAACAAATAGCATTCGACAAGTTAAAAGAAGAAGCTAAATGAAAAATTAACAACCGCACCGGTATTAAAATATCTGGACTTTGAAAGAGAATTTATAACCACAACAGATGCTTCTGATTATGCAATAGGATCCATTTTATAACAAGAACAAATAGAAAAAGATATTCCAATAGCCTTCGCAAGCCAAATCTCATCACGCGCGGAACAAAACTATAACTCTACTAAAAAGGAGTCATTGGCAACTGTCTGAGCAGTGAAACAATTTTGATCCTACCTTTACGGCACAAAATTTAAAATAGTAACAGATCATGAAATTGTTCACAAATCAGGACGAACGAACACAGATGCTCTAAATTGGAATCCGTCAATATCAGTAATGAAAGAAAATATAGAAAACAATAAGCAAGAAGAAAGATAAGAAAAAGAAAACGCCATCATGAATAACAGGTGAAACTACATGCAAGAGGAAAAAAG
>NW_014562053.1:0-4389 GCF_001313825.1 Dinoponera quadriceps
CTAATTAGATGACGAGGCATTTGGCTAGGTCAGGTTCGCGACATCCGTTCGTCGCTTATTTTGGGCTGAATCTTTGCCGCCCATTGGCATTTGTGTTGATAGCTGTCAGCAGAATAGACGCTGCCCGACGTTTATTTCACTGTCCAACAAGCCCTGCGACTATTGAGTTTCGATTTCTTCTATTCGAATATATCGAGCATTTAATTAATTACCTATGTCTAAATTTATATGCGAATGTCGCGTGCGCGTCCCCTTTATTTGAAGACCGATTTCATGAATTCCCTATGTATTATTATTCCACCGCTTATAACGTTATTAATGAAAATCCTCGCGTCGGACTCCTTTAGGCCTATCGCACTGAGCAACTCGCTGTTCATTCCGCACCACATCCCGCGTGCACCCACCACTAAAGCTGTCACCATGACGTTGTTTATGCCATATTTGTTACGTATGGCTGAGATTGTGTCCATGTCACCATAGGTAGCCTTTTTATGGCTGTACGTGACGCTCAGTGACTGTGGTCCCTCCCATGGCACGGCTACATCGCAGACTACCACCCGATCACTCCTGCAACACACCATGTCAGGGATCTTCAAGATTCCAGAGGCACATCTTATCCTGGGTTCAACTTCGACCCTCCAGCCTCTTTTCTCGATCATTCTTTTAGCGAGATTTACGATTCGGTCGTGTCTCCTTATTCTATTCCAGTGAGTTACTGGGCAACGCTGGAGCACATGAGACAGGGACTCCACTCTATCGCAACCCGCTCTGCATTTCCTGGCCTCTTTTGGGTTCGAAGGTATACCAACTGTTGGAAGTAGGTTACCTCTCAATTGGACTGCTTTAACGTAATCACCACCAGACCAGTATGCAGGCGGATTATCGATCCAACCGCCAGAGTGGTAGTTGCATGATCCCTGTATTAGTCCATTTCCTGAGTACGATGATTCCAGACGTTCTGCCCACGCACGTGCAACGCCGGCTGAACTATCACCAAAATCTTGGGTCCAGGTGCGTAACTTATGCTCAAGCCGACAAAACGCCTCGTGCTGCGACATCCGCCTTCCATAATCATCATAAGATGTAACTATATTATTCATTCGTCTAGCGAGAATAAAAGGTATATGCGTCCTCAGCGAGATAACACCCAGTCCACCGAATCTTACTGGGGCGTGAATGTACGCATCCGAACATGTTCGATTAAGATGTAAAATTTTTCGCACTGCAACTCTAATATACGTATCGACATCCTTCAACATCTTAATTGTGATACGCGGTGTTTGCAAAAGATGTAAGAGACGAGGAACCAGGTACATTTTTAATATAGATAATTTTTGAGGCGGTTTAAGCGGTGCTCTTTCAATCCGTAATAGTTGTTCTTTAACATTCGACCAGTTTGGCTTACATATCCCGGCCGACGATAGCTTGGAGCCTAGGTATTTCCATACCTGACCTACAGAACCTTGTGGGATTCTAGATCCTTGGGCGTAAAACATGCTTTTGGTGACGGAGTATAATATCTTTTTCCCAGGAACTACTCCCACAGATGCAGCTATACATTTGTTATGATTTAATTGCAGGCCTCTTTTATCAAAGAAATTAGCTGCAATTTTAAGTGCCGCTTGCGTTTCTTTTACTGTGGAGCCTAATAATACCAGATCGTCGGCATAACACAAGCAAGAGATTTTAGATCCATTAAAGTCTACTCCGTTGGCACTACATTGAAGCATTTCTATGAGTTCATCCATAATCATGTTGAATAAATAGGGAGATAATGGATCCCCCTGCTTGACTCCTCTACAGATGTCAAACTTTTCAGACTCCGCATATCCAAGTTGAATCTTCGTAGAGGAGTCTACATAACCATCCAAGATAAAGGATTGTAGTCGTTTATCAATTGAGAATCTATCAAGTGCTCTCTTAATGGAGCCATGAGATACCGTATCGAAAGCTTTTCGCAGATCAATTGATATAATATTATACGGTTTACGGGACTTCCTTTTCTCTTTAATCAAAAGGTCTAAAGTTAGGTTATTTAAAAGTACCCCATCTATATTGCGGAAACCGCGCTGTAGATGATGTATTGGGAGGCCACCCAGTCTTCTACCTATTATTTTATTAACAATTCTAAGCAGAATTGAGGATATAGTTAAGGGCCGCCAATTCTCCATATCCGTTGTATCGCCCGATTTTGGAATTAATATTGTCCGGTTGTTCTTCAGCGATTCTGGTATGCATCCCCAGAATAACATAATGTTAAAAAACAAACTTAACTTATTAACGCTCATTCGCGAGAGGTGTTTAACCCTAAGACCGTCCGGGCCTGCTGAGTTCGATTTTGTTGTGCAAATTGCCCACTTAATGTCGGTCGGTGTAATAGGAGCGTATAATTTGGGCGTCTCGGATTTTTTATCCTTCACCGGAAAATCATCCTGCACAGATGCAGTAGTGAGGATATCGCTGAACTTTTTGGTTAGTGCTTCAAAAGGCGGATGTTCAATCGACGACAGCGGTGGTTTGTCGTCTAATATGCACTCAGCCAGCTCTGATTTATTCTTCCGATACATTTGTTGCGTTTTCTTATAGATAAAAGCTCTCGTTGCATTTCTCCGCTTAGGAGCAACAGAAGGACTATTCACTGGAAGCGGAGGTTTAGATATACGTTTCTTTTTAACATACTTGGTGTATGTGGCCTTCAACCAATTATTTAAAAGGAGTACCTTGTATTCTCTATTGATAGATTTTAGGGCGAGAGCGTTAATTAAGTCGGCATCTTTATCATCCCAAGAGCCGCTATTATTTCCTATCAGCTGTAATAAGAAGCTATAAACTGGATCCCCGCCATAACAGCTTTCATCGATGTTCTGACGAGTGGGCTGTATAAATTCTGGAGCCTCTGGATTTAGAGCCCGAGTAGTGTTATCCGCGATGCACGGCAGCTCAGGTCGATTCTCCTCGAAAGGAACAAGGGATTCACTGATCCGCCCGGCCCCCGCGGAACACCGACGAGGCGCGGGAGCGTCATCCACCGGCGTCAGAGTCGATGAGTCTCCATCGGGCCCACAAGGCGACCCCGGAATAGGCCGTAACGGTATCAGGGACTCAACCACTACAGCGTCAAACAACGACGAGTCGGGTACCTCCCCTTCAATATTGCCAGGAGGAGAGGAAGGACTAGGCGATTTATCATCCACGTAGTGAGGAGGTTTGTCCGAAGACGTAGCTCTCAACTGATCCCGCAGTTCTATGTAATCGGGTAGTCGGCGACGCGACTTAATAGCTTCGATTCCTCTATTAGGCATTAAACTGGCCAGATGTACATTAATGAATCTGCCATCGTACTTAACCTCCTCATTCGCCATTCTTATCAGTTCTTCATCAGTCCATCGCGACTCGTCCCTAATTGGATCATCAACCTGTGCCTCCAGCTCCCTGTTGTACTCGACGGGGTGTGCAAGCCTTATATGCTGACGCAGTCCGGAATAGGTCTTGAATGATCTCGGATTATCATTGGGGCAGTAGATACATTTATTTTCAACATCCTGAATAGGCCCGCGACAGTATCGGCGCCTCAGATGTTGCTTGAGACCAGCATCCGTCTGAAACGTCTTTCCGCATATACAGCTAACCATTGTTTCCAAAAAGGGAATTCGGGCAGAATATAATCTTGCGCGAAATTAATAATATACAAGGTTAATTATCCCTTTTCACGAAGTGCTCCCTCAATATGAAGGTGATGGGGATTGGAAGTCCCAATTGCTTTTACAAAAAGAATTGCAATATACAATTAAGGGTAGGTGGCAACGGATAAACACGATGCAACCACACGGTAAGACAATAAAACGGATAAAAGCTTAAAATATAAGTAAATAGGCAGATAAAACTAGAGATTAGAATAGTAAAAGTTAAATAAATATGTAAAACTAGAGATTAAATAGTAAAAAGTAAATAAGTATATAAAACTAAAGAATAAAATGGTAAAAGATGTATAAGTATAAAATAATAAAAAGTGTATAATTTTAAAAGGCCTATAAAATTACTAAAAATATAAGTTAATAAATATAAAGAACGAAGGTACAACACACAGACAAAGAAAGAACAAAAATAAATAAACACAATAATGTCAGTCGGGACGTCAGAAAGCAGCGCTACAAGCCCGACTGTAAGTTTTAGGTCCTTTTAGCCCGGATGATAAATCACCCGGTTACCAGCCCCGCCCCGTGGAGGCAAGACCAACCGTACTGTATACAATTACTAACAAGAAAACACACTAAAAGTAGTCGAAGAGCTTCAGAGTTTGCGGCTCCCGGACATTAGACAACAGTACGGCTCGGGGCCTTAAGAGAGTCATAGTTACTCCCGCCGTTTACCCGCGCTTGCTTGAATTTC
>NW_014562054.1:0-434 GCF_001313825.1 Dinoponera quadriceps
CTATATGTGACGAGAAAAGGAATACACAATTTGACTCATTTTAAATCATTTTTATATATCGTAATTTTTCTGACGGAAGCAGTCTTCAAACAAGTATAACACGACAGTGCGTACCATTAACGTGGAATAAGAGGGCACATCGCGGCAGTACCACGTATCGTGCAGGTTTTAACGCCATCGAGGGATTCTCCCGGTAAGATATTCGGATGTGCTGTTGTTAAAAACGGATGTTCGAGGATGCTGGCGGGGATCTCAACGGGAGAAAAATCGCATTTGATCGTGACGGTTCGCCGATGGATGATTGAATTTCAAACACTACCGCAATGTGTCATAGATGAGTGAATGTGTATACGTATGTGTGCGTTTATGTATATTACTCATGTATGCCGAGTCGTGTAATACAGCAAACCCAAATATTTAGCGTAATAAGTTGC
>NW_014562055.1:0-772 GCF_001313825.1 Dinoponera quadriceps
ACACGCTTGCTTTATATAAGTACTGTCAACAAATAATTGATAATGTATAAACGTCAGAACGGAGAAATGGTATTGTCACTAATAACATTATATTTCGTGGTTAACAACGAGATTACAATTTATCATTATTGAAAAAGTATTCGTACACGTAAAAGTGTTCAAAAAGCATACAGCGTACTGGAAGAATGCTTCGGACTAGACGCGCGATACATTTCCATTATACCCCAATCTGCAGTAACTGATTTTAGAATTTAGTTACTTTCTGTACTAGAAACAATGCTATTTCGAAGCAACGCGGGTACAAATATGATGCGCCGAACTGAAATATTGTAAAATCTGCTTCACTGAAAGCTATCTTGTGCGGAAAATGGAATTAATGTGAATAGCAAATTGTCCATTGAAACATCCCTAGAAAGAAGGAAGGACCAATCAGAAACGTCGAGTTGTATCAGGGTGTGTTCTTTATGCCTGAATATTTTATGATTAANTGATTAACTTATAAAATCTTGTCAAGGGCTTAGACAATGCCCCAACGATTCATTCAGATTCGATTTTAGAGCACACGTTTGCTTTATATAAGTATTGTCAACAAATAATTGATATTGTATAACGTCATAACGGAGAAATTATGTTATCACTAATAACATTACATTTCGTCCATGCCAACGAGATTTGGATTTATCAGTATTGGGAAAGTATTCGTACATGTAAAAGCGTTCAGATAGCTTACAGGACAGTGGAAATATGCCTCGAGCGGACCGCGCGATAGTAT
>NW_014562056.1:0-759 GCF_001313825.1 Dinoponera quadriceps
ACTGCTGCTTCCCCATGATCTTTTACGTACTACGTTATCGTAGACGATCGACTTTTCATCTCCCGTAACCACCCGCTTCAAAAATGGATCGTTTTCTTGGCGTTTCAGCAGCGCGTCGCAGATGGAAATGCGAGCGGTTAAGTTGGCCTCGGTCAATTCGTGCAGCACCCAAACATTGAGGCCAGAAACGTATCCCAACTAACGCAAAAGGTTTTCTACACTTGTGTGGGATATATTAAGTGTCATAGCAATCTCTCGTACTGTTTGCGATGGATTTTTATCGACGGTATTCTTTATTAGAGCTGAATCAATCTCTGCTGGACGACCAGAACGGGACGCGTAACTAACATAATAATCTCCAGAACGGAATTTGGAAAACCATTTTTAACACACACGTTCTGTTAAAGCATCGTTCCCATACACATTACAAATCTTCTTATGAGCTTCCGCAGCTCGTTTGCCTTTTTTGAAATAAAAAAGTAAAATATGGCGAAAATGGACGTTCTTTTCTTCCATATTTGCAACCATGCAGTACGCACAATACTCTGGTATTAACCGGCTCCTATGTTTACAAATAGGTTAAGTGAAACGTCGCTTTTCAGCTGCGCAAGCCCGTTGTGCGATAGCGCTGTGGAAAAGAGATAGCAGAACGAGTAAACTACTCCGATTAAAAAACCGAACGAACCTATTTGCCAACCCATTATTTTCTGGAGTCGCTGAATACGAACTTGGAATCAAAATTTGAAAATTCAAAATGGC
>NW_014562057.1:0-268 GCF_001313825.1 Dinoponera quadriceps
TTTCGATTCTACATCAGATAACGTGAAATAATGCAAATTCACGTTTCGGGTTGAATCTTTTCGGCTAAACACGCTAGTTCCATGAGAAAAGTTATGAGAAATCCATCAGCAGACGAAACTTGCGAGTTTGCGTTCAGTACACGAAATAACTTAAATGTCGAATGAAACTTGCGTTTCATACGTTAAATCGTGAACGGATGCAAACTGGCGAGTGTGATTGAAATATTCTGCTTTATTACGTTATTTCCATGCGGCAGCCTCGCAGATT
>NW_014562057.1:377-615 GCF_001313825.1 Dinoponera quadriceps
AAACTTGCGAGTTTGCGTGCAATACACGAAATAACGTAAATGTCGAATGAATCTTGCGTTTCTTAACGTTAAATCGTGAACAGATTCAAGCTGGCGAGTGTGATTGAAATATTCAGCTTTATTACGTTATTTCCATGCGGCAGCCTCACAGATTCCAGGCGGCGAGCGTATCTTTCGAATCTACATCAGAAAAACGTGAATTAATGCAAATTCACGTTTCGGCTTGAATCTTTTCGAC
>NW_014562058.1:0-461 GCF_001313825.1 Dinoponera quadriceps
CACTCTGTTTTCTGTACTTGTGAGAATCCTTAGAAATATGAAGATTGTTCTGTTAAATGAGAATCTCTTTTAGTGAGAAAAAGGTATGTAGTAAACATTACCCAAAAATATTCACCTCTCTTTATATCAGATTGCGTACTATCTGTAAAATTTCAGCAGAGCTGCAATTGAACTGTTGTTAAGAGAATATAATTAAATTTATGATTATAATTGAAACAAATTATACATAAGGTAGTAAAAAGTCTCAATTAGTTTAATGACATTAATTTCTTACCACCTAAGTTTATCAAATCCCCATTATAAAATATAATTTAGCGCAATTTGTAATTCCACATATCATAATATTTGCATTGTCAGTAATAAGTTGAATATGTTGTAAAGAAAGATATTTACTCCAAATCTGCTTCAAACTCATTTATACCCGATGACTTCTCTTCCAAAACACATGTGTCATACAAAAG
>NW_014562059.1:0-471 GCF_001313825.1 Dinoponera quadriceps
ACGCTACAAAAAGAAAATGTTCTTTATAGGTTAATGGAAAGACACGCACTGATTTTAAACATAGGTTACAGAACTTCAATATAGATGCGTCATCATCTTAAATTATACAGAGAAAATTTTTATACCGTCATCTGATAATGAAACGGCGAGAACTTATTCACACACCCAATATCATTTATAATAAGCAATATCGCAAGAAGATATATAACGTCTTTGATATATGCAATTCTCTATTATTTTATTTCAATTTTTTTATATGCAGCATTACTTAAACAATTAATTTATATTTGAAAAGACATTATTTCACGAAAAAGACCGAGATGATTTAAAAATATTATAATTAGTTCCCGCCGCGTATTTAAATGTTTCTAACAATTATATGTTAAGATAGTTTAGGCAAATTGTTGATTTTATTAATAAGATTGAGTAACATGCATTCCAACAGCAATATGACAGTTTGCTGCCTAACAA
>NW_014562060.1:0-868 GCF_001313825.1 Dinoponera quadriceps
CACATTATTCTTCACTGAGTGGATCTCACTTCTGACACCATGTATTGTTCAGCCAGGGAAGATAGGATAGCTTTCATATTTGCGTTTACATAGGATCCGTCGCCGTACTTCGCTTTGTCGCTGTTCCTGTCCTGCGCGCTAACATATTTTCACACAACTGTTACTCAAAACCAAGTATGATAAGCAGCGTTATATTATCCATTACCGTAACCTACAGCAGTGAACATGTCACGGTCTTCGTATTAGAAAAATACACCGTGTACTTCAGTTTGTTCAATCTCTATGGTTTCGCGATTATATCAAATTAAATACACAATTTAGATCACATACGCCAAATTATATTGAGAAAAATTTGTACAAATTGATGAATAACGCAGTATTTGATAAAACTTTCAGTGATAATTACTGTCCGCGCGGTTGCAAGATTTCTTTGCTTCCGCTCCCGCGGTGACGGACCGATCTCGGCTAGTTTATTTATTCAATTTCGATAACGAATTTACTTATTCGCTACCCCGCCAAAAGGTAGAGCTTCATGATTCATCCACCGTCTTTCTCAATACGCAGGGAAATTAGGAGAAAAGTCGGGGGAGAGATAATAATTTAATGAATATCACATACAAATAGCAAATCTTTAATTCGCCTATTTTATTTCAATTACAGACAACGATTCGATACACCGGGAGATCCCGTAACGCGATTAATAGAGAGCGATCTTTTGCCTGGGATGTACCGCGAGATGCTTTTGATGACGGATCTAAGCCATCCGACGGCAACTATGATAATGCGCGTTGTGTTAACAAAAGAAACAATCCCTTGTCCGGTTTTGTTACGCGGATTTCGCCCGGTTTCGATACGCGGATCTCGCCCG
>NW_014562061.1:0-433 GCF_001313825.1 Dinoponera quadriceps
CGATTTCGCGGTTTTGCAGTTATTACGCGATACCGCGCCGCCTACACGAGTCAATTATTCGGAATATTGATTTTTCAATATATTTAGCTGTACTTGTGTAATAACGCTTAATTATGTATAACAGCAAGTGTGCGTGTGTACATTATTGTGTATAATTAGTCACGCGTAATTGTACTCGATAATACATGCTTTGACGACCGATAATGTTCGCACAGGGAGCCCAAGGACGAAAGATTCATCGTGGTTGCTCGTCGAACTCGATCGACTAATTCTTTCGTGCAACCACATTCGTGCGCCGCAGGGCACACACGTGGCATTCGAATTCCGCGAATGTATGGAAAGGAGAATCGGAGGATTGAAAGTCAGCGGATCGTAAGTATATTTACATGGAGACTTGGAAACCGAGTTTTTCGGAGAGCAAACAATGTATTGA
>NW_014562062.1:0-475 GCF_001313825.1 Dinoponera quadriceps
TGAACTAAAAGTGAAAAAAGGAATTGCAATGGAGGTTATCACCGTCGAGAACGAAGCTGTTTTTCAAGGATTTTGTAAGGGTAAGTTTTTCCATTTTTTTTTTTTAAAGGGGGAATGATCTTAGGATTAATTCTGTGGTTTTTTTTCTAAAATTCTCTTCCCCCTTTTTCTAGATATGAAAAAGCTTTTCATCTCCGAGGGAGAAGAGATCGATTCGCAAGATTCGACTTGGCGAGTCAGAAGTACTGCCTCAGATTGATGGCTGATGAATTTTGGCTGATCGGCGAGGAGGATTGGGACAACGTGGAGGAGTGGAACACCTTCGGGTTCTGCGAATTGTATAGTATCGAATGATATTATTCGCGCGCGCATGGTACGAGTCTGACCCGAAAGTGATTGGCCTCTGGTGCGTGTGTGTATGGATATAATAAAAAAACCATTTTTATTAAAAAAAATTTCTTAATATCCTCCCCCT
>NW_014562063.1:0-424 GCF_001313825.1 Dinoponera quadriceps
TCCCTCATAAATATCGCATGAATATTAGAATTTGTTATCTGAAACATACCCAGTTCTCTTTTTTATGCGCCTTGCTTTTCTGCGTCCCACATTAACATTTGCCTCCGAATCGATTTTATTATATTGTGGACGTTTATGTTATTTGTATTATTTGGAGCTTTGACCTTCTTTAAAATAATCAAATATATATATCAAATCTAGAACAATCTTTACAGATAATGACTGCAATTGGATTTATTGAAAAAGGGCCGAGAATTAACTTTTATACCTAATAGTTATTAGTACTGGTTAAATATTCGGGTAACTTGAGAAATTCTCAAGTTCTCAGATTTTTTAGGTTACTTCGATTTGCATATGAAAATTAATAAAACATATGTACATAAGTGTGTGTATTGTGTGTTTAGCTGACGCATTTCTGCCTATA
>NW_014562064.1:0-355 GCF_001313825.1 Dinoponera quadriceps
TATTATTTGTTGAAATCTGCAAAATAGGCACCTGCTTCGGCGATGGCTTTATTCGACGTGGATCTCTTTTCACCGAGCCATTTTTTCAAGTTTGAAAACAGAAAGAAGTCGCAGGGGGCCAATCCGGGAAGTACGGTAGATGTGGCAGTAATTCCTAGCGCAATTCGAGCAATTTGGCTCTGCGCAGACTGCGCAGGAGTGAGCTAGCGCATTGTCGTAGTGGAACAAGATTT
Source organism: Dinoponera quadriceps (assembly GCF_001313825.1). Classification (NCBI taxonomy): domain Eukaryota; kingdom Metazoa; phylum Arthropoda; class Insecta; order Hymenoptera; family Formicidae; genus Dinoponera; species Dinoponera quadriceps. Next base: position 234 of record NW_014562064.1, read on the forward strand.
TTTTTGCCAAATGGGGCCGTTTTTTCTTCAATTCAATATCGAATCGGTCCAATAAATCAGCATAGTACTGCCCCGTGATAGTTCCCCCTTCTTCAAATAGTCGATAGGGATCACGCTTTGCA
>NW_014562065.1:0-477 GCF_001313825.1 Dinoponera quadriceps
CGATCATTGAACCGAGAACACCGAGTATCGGTAATAGAGGTAATAAGCCACCACGTTTCGCTATCGGAAGTATTCTCTTTCTCGTATTTTTCCTCTTCTTTTTCACACCCATTTTTGTTTTTGCTCTCATGATTGCCCAACAACAGCGACAAATCTATCGTCGCTTTAAAAAACAAAAAAACGGAATGAATATTCGTTTACGAGCAGCAGCAACAGCAGTAATCGTTGAGTCTGTCACTTTTGCGAATGAAAGATTTCGCGATCACAATGCGCACACACACAACGTTCAATGGAGATTGTTATCTTACTCACCGTGCGCGCGTCAATCGTTTGTTTCTTTTTTATCATGTAAATGAGCATCGAATATACAGATTTTATAGAATGGTATGATGTGTAATTTGAAACATTACTTATCGCTCTATCGAACAATCAGTCGTTTGATGCGATCTTCGACGACATTCGGTACAATTTCGACGA
>NW_014562066.1:0-1006 GCF_001313825.1 Dinoponera quadriceps
ATTTGAATTATGTTAGTAGATTTGTCCGTATGGATTTTCCCCGCCCTCAGATATACCTATTCCCCTCTCCTTTATGGATTACTATTTGGACGATTTGCTTCTTTTTTTCAACTAATGACGTGATGGATTGACGGGGAGGCGCTCGGGACCGGGTGACGCTCGCAACTTTAACAGCGCTACTCTTTTTTTATTTTATCATTTTGTACTGTTGGTAAGTGCGTGTGACGGGAGGGCTACAACATTATACATACGGACAAAATTACTAGCATGATTCAAATCGAACTATACTCAGTTAGTTCGTTTGATTTTATAAATAGCTGTAACCAACGCGTCTCATATGTCGATTGTTTCCGCATTGAAGTAGTAATCAGTAATGATTATTATAATTGGCCGTATAAAAACTAGTCGCGCGTAAATAGAAAACCAGCCTATTTTTGAGTCAATAGAAATACATGGATCGTGGTATGTGTATCAGATTAAGCTTCAATCTTGTCAACATTATTCTTGATACATGTACCAAACAATCGCCAAAAATCGCATATTAATCCTTTTAGTGCCAGAGCCCGATATATCGGCCCTCGCTGCTCTGGCGAAAAGTGCCAGAGCCAATATATCGGCCCGCACCTTGTAGCGCCTTACTATTCGCATTGCGAGAGATCTCTATCTCAAAATAAATTTATAATACGTTATAAATAGTCTAATTTCATTATGAGAGAATTAAAATAAATAATTTTTCGGTTTAACTTTCCCTTATATTCTATGCCAGTTGATGTTGAGACTGCTTATTTATACGCGAGAGCGATACGGTATAGTAACAAAATTTTACACATTTACAATATCTAGATATAAATATTTATGTTAATATAATGAATGTGCAAAATTATATCACAAATATATTTATTATAACGTAATTTTGTCTCAGCAATGTTATATTACCTATAACAATTACTTGTTTCAGATGAGATAATCCGTCCGGCGCCTACCATGTGCCTTGGAGTTATTTTTT
>NW_014562067.1:0-1212 GCF_001313825.1 Dinoponera quadriceps
TTATGGTGATTCAATAAAATTGATTTAATGTAATGAAACATTCAAAGCTAATTCCTATCATAAAGGACAATAACCTTTTTAATAAGCGTGCAGTAAGATATTATTGAATTGTTTTAATGTTATAAAAAAGTACATTTGAATAAAGTTCAAGTTATTTAAAATAAAATTGTTAATATAAATATATGCATGTAAGAAAGAATTCTTCATTTCTCTCGTGTAATATTTATCTTAATGTAGAGGAAAATTTATTTGAATAAACATTTTATCAATCTAAATATTACATAATTTTTCAACTTTCTTCAATATTGACAGTATAATTTCAACCTATTTATGTCGTAGCGCTTTTCCTTAATAAAATGCAAGTTTATTGGAATGCAATCCGATCCAATCTTATCCAATTCATCTAATTTTATTTGAAAAATTTCATTTTTCCCTGCTGGACTTGGGCCTAAGACTTTTGGCTCTTGAGTTGCCCTTCTTATGTATTAAACTACTGTCACAGTCGCTAGTGAACATTTTATATTATGACTGGACATACTTTACTGAGTTGAAAACATTCGTTACAACACACGAAATTGACATAATGCTAATTTCTGAAACACATTTCACGCATAAAAATTACTTTTCCGTGCTGAACTATGGGTTCTCTCAGACAAATCACTCGGATGGCAAAGCGCATGACGGCACGGCTACCGTTATAAGAGAGAGGATTAGACACTTTGACGTTCTCATTAAATAATGGGTCTATGTCGTCATTTGTGAAGTTGCGATGGTCCGAGAAATATTCGAATTCTTTCACCATGATGTCTCTGATCAGCTCGGGATCACGCAAAAAAACGATAGCAGTGGCCATACTCATCGTCCCGTTTTACTTAGCGTCCGGCTCGTAATTGTAGATGAATTTGCCATAGTCGGTTAAGCTCATGTTTCGACGAAGCATTAACCAAAATATCCGCCAACTCACAATTGTTCGTATATAAAGAACACTTCTTTCATACTAGTAAATGCATTGATTGTATATAAAAGTTATAGCTTTCAGCACACAGATAGTTAGCAAAGTAGCCAATAACAGCACTAAAGATGACGGGAGTAACGACGACGATGTGAGTAATGATGACGACACTCCATCGTGACCGGCAATGACTTCGTCGCTCGCGGCGTAACGTGTTATAAACATAGACATGTACATTTACCAACACAAATCTTATCCAC
>NW_014562067.1:1227-1513 GCF_001313825.1 Dinoponera quadriceps
TCTCGGATTATAACGGATTATAGCATTATTAACATGTGTTATCTATGTAGTAAACAATCCTCTTAAAAGTGTTGTTTCAAGTGACGTAATTCCTCACAAAGCGAATTGATCAAAATTTTGCGATATGTTTAATTCTGACAATATTTTAATGTTTTTTTTCAGGGATAATAGCTCTTAATCTATTGAATTACGGTTCGATCAATCTTTTACCTTACGGCTTGCACTCACGTGTAATGATAATGATTAACTTAACTTCAAATTATACGATTATGAGACGGAAATTTTA
>NW_014562068.1:0-977 GCF_001313825.1 Dinoponera quadriceps
TCGTGCCATTCGATTTTTACTAATGATTTGGGCATGAGACGGGTAGCCGAAAAATTCGTACCAACGCCGCTGTTCACACATCGTTGCTTGTGCGCGAACTTTTGGACAAAAACAACACACTAATGATGCCGCAGCCACCGTATTTCCCAGACCTGGCCCCCTGTGACTTTCTCTTGTTCCCGAAACTGAAGAAGCACATGAAAGGACGACGCTACGCTACGANATTCGATTTTTACTAATGATTTGGGCATGAGACGGGTAGCCGAAAAATTCGTACCAACGCCGCTGTTCACACATCGTTGCTTGTGCGCGAACTTTTGGACAAAAACAACACACTAATGATGCCGCAGCCACCGTATTTCCCAGACCTGGCCCCCTGTGACTTTCTCTTGTTCCCGAAACTGAAGAAGCACATGAAAGGACGACGCTACGCTACGACTGAGGAGATAAAGACAGCATCGAAGAAGGAGCTGAAAAAGATTACGAAAATGATTTTTTGAAGTGCTTCGAGGATTGGAAAGAACGTTGGCACAAGTGTATAATATCTGACGGGGATTACTTTGAAGGGGACAAAATAGATATTTATAAATAAATAAATAATTTTTGAAAAAACACCAAATTCGCGATACTTTTTGAACAGACCTCATTCATCGCATCCGGTCATACTATACGTCGATTTAAAGGTGACATTACGCTTCAAAAAAAAGTTCTGTGACAGTTTTTTGTTTGGTCTAGGCAGTTGTGTGTTACAGCGTTTCAAAATGGAGGTAAAAGAAGAGAAAATTCGTTACATTCTTCAGTACCACTACGACCAAGGTGAAAAAGCGGAGCAGGCGGGCTAAAAAATTTGTGCTTTTTATGGACCCAGTGCAGTATCGAATGCAACAGCAAAGCGGTGGTTCCAACGATTCCGTTCTGGTAATATGGACGTCGAAGATGAGGCACGCTCTGGTAGGCCAATCGTCGAAAATGTCGAT
>NW_014562068.1:1599-1853 GCF_001313825.1 Dinoponera quadriceps
AGCATTTGCAAAATTTTCTTGATAGTACAAAACTGGCCTCAAGAGAGGCTTGTGAAAATGAGCTGGTCAAGTTTTTTACCAATAGGGACGAGGACTTTTTCAATCGCGGAATTATGAAATTGCCTTCAAAATGGACAAAAGTTATCGAACAAAACGGCGCATATTTGATTGAAATCGGATAATCTTAACTATGTTAATTTCATCGTTGAAATAAAGCGAAAAAAAGCTCAGAACTTTTTACTTCACCTAATATT
>NW_014562069.1:0-941 GCF_001313825.1 Dinoponera quadriceps
ACCTCCTAAAGATATCCTAAGGATATCCAAGGAACATTCACCGAACGTCTCTCTGATAAAGTCTACTGTATGGAATCTTAACCATTTAGAGACTTCTTCGTTCTTTTCTCTAAATAATAAAATATTCACTAATAATACTGTTGTAAGCGCAACGATAATGTATGTCAAAGACTATAAACGGGGTCACGGCTCCGTATTACCAAACGTCGCTATGCAGAAATGCAATCTGGCATTCCTGCAATATAGATATCAAAATCACGATGGTCAGCGTCCTTGTTTAGATGACGCTGACACATCAACTTCGTCCCTTCTGATTAAATCATAGGACGAGGATAAAAGAAGACGTAAGACCGGCGCGTGTGCGACTCACAATCTCAACTCTCGGATACCGACACGCTGTCGGACGCGTACGTAAAAGAGTATCGGGCGATCAAGTAATAAACGACCAGTTCAGTTTTTATTAATCATAAGGCTCTTTATTAAGTGTCGCGCCTAACCACCTCCTTCCTACTCTATCGCGCTGTGCCGGGCAACCCCACATTACCGCGACGTTTCGGACGCGCAACAATACTATTAAAATACTTATTATTAAAACTAATGTGTATATTTTTAATATTGTAGTATGCATATAATTTTTATTTACTTCATAAAATTCTTTTAATGTTGTCTAAATACTTTTAATTGTTGTTTAAATTTTGTCTTTTTGTGCAACAGAAAAAGTCGCGAGATTCATCTTGCAATAACTTTATTCATATGTAACTGTTCTTTAATGATTGATAACGGGTGTTTTAGAAAGTTCTAGTCTTGCAGCGATTTTTTAAATCTGCCCTATAAATGCATAATATACTTAAAAATTATTTGAATATAATTCAACATTAAAATAATATTTTTGTAATATTCTAAGAGTGTTATGTAATGTTTATTAATATTGTAGGAATGTT
>NW_014562070.1:0-3573 GCF_001313825.1 Dinoponera quadriceps
TTACATGCTGCCGCTGTATTGCCACATTGACGACAATAATACTAATAACAATTCTTCATATTGTTGTCTATTGTACACCGACACCGACAGTCTGATTTATCACATCGTTACAAACACGACGACGAATCCGTATGAGTGTATGAGGCGCAATCTGATGCGATTCGACACGAGCGACTATCCGACGGGCAATGCGTACGATATGCCGCGCATAAACAAGCGCGTGCCCGTTCTTATGAAGGACGAAAATTGCGGCGCGGTCATGAACGAATTCGTCGGATTACGAGCAAAGATGTACGCCTATCGAGTGGAAGGTCGCGAGTACACGAAGATAATAAAAGGAGTGCATAGACACATCGTCGCGCGACAAATCATCTTCGACGATTACGCGCGATGTTTGCACGACGTAACGGAACGCACGACGGGCAATGCGTACGATATGCCGCGTCAATGGTGCATAAGATCTAGATTGCACGAAGTGTACACCGTGTAGGAGAGAAAACTCACTCTGAGTCCGCACGACGACAAGCGTTACGTAATATCCGATTCCGCGAGCGGCGCGACTCTCCCGTGGGGACATTATAAGGTACCGTCTGATGCCGCGTCTCTCTGCGCATACAATATAAAAAATAATTAAACACACATTTTTTGTCTTTTTCTTTCTCATCCTCTTTTCTTCTTTTCATTCACATAAAAAACAAAATACCACACGCACGCGCGTCATATCGATATATATATTTGCGAATCACGAGAGAGAGAGAGAGAGAGAGAGAGAGAGAGATAAGCTGCGCGAGCAACTGTGAATAAAACCACCCGCTAACCTCCACCTTTTCCTCAGTAGTCTTGCGTCAACGACATCGACGACAGAGAGAGAGAGAGAGAGGACGTGCGTCCACTCGCTTACGACCCAACGTCGACTGCGAAGAATTACGCGCGCATGTGTCGCGGAGCGACACGGAAGACATCTCGCGGAGCGACACTGAACCCGGGCGCCGGCGGAGTGCGGGGAGCAGGGAGGATTCAGTTCTTGTTCCTGTTTTGAAACATACCTTGCCCAACTACTCTCGAGTTCTCAGGAACGCCGGCAACGCCGGGGTCCACGATCTCAGATCCCAAAGGCGACCATCTCTCGGCACTTTAGGGCCCTGTCGATGAGGAGTTTCGCTGACGAAACTGGGGGTTCTTTTTCGGGAAGAAACAGGTGAAGTCTGCCCCTGCTTCCTTTCCTTCGGAGGTGGTTGCATCTTCCCGGATGCTTCGCGGCGACCGATAGTCGGCAACGGTGGGGTGCGTCAGTGATCCTCGACGGAGACACTGACAACACTGGAACAACGCACTCCCTGATCCCAAAAGCGGCCGTCGTGGGGCATACCGGGCTCTCTGCCAATGGAGGGAAGGAATGGGGCGGGCGTAGTTTTGTAGATTTGCGAGGGTGGGGAGCGGCCACAACTTGGGCGACCGTTATCGGGCTGGAAGGTCGAACAGGGTGCACCCCGTTCTGGGGACACTACTCCTCCTCACGTGAGGAGGAGGATGCTCCTTGTCGGCGGATGGCTAGGAGCAAGCAGGACTAGTCCATGCTGGCCATTGCCCAGACCGAGGACAACGGTCGGTTGTTTGTGCGCAGACTTCCCGGGTCTGTGTTCCGAAGCCGATACGGAAGAGGCTGGGAAGGAGGGCTGCGGGGAGCCCTATCTGCGGGGGACCGTCTTAAGCCTGGGAAGTGGACTCCAGGCATCCCGCTTAACGGCGGGTGCTACGCCGGGGCTAGGATGACGTGCCACGCTAGGGGACAACGCCCGTAAAGCGACCCCGCCGTGGCTGGCAGAGCCTACGGTGCTCACCGGCACGGGGTGGGCTGCGAGATGGCACCGCTCCCGGGACTCCGATCTCTAAAATGACCCCATAATGAAGCGGAAAACAGCGACTCTAGATCGCCTGCTCAATGTTGGTCTTGGGAAAGGTTCAATTTATCCTCCCTGGGAGCGATTACCGGGATACGACGGTCTCAACAAGGACGTGTCCCGCGTGCCCCATGGGCGTCGCAGGGTCCCAGACCAGGCGCCCGGAAAAACTGGAGGCCACGAAGGATGGGACTCATCCGCGGAGTCTTATCCCTAAGACCCGCAACTTGGGGTTGGGAGGGTGGGAGTGTTTCCGCCTGGGGGACCGCCTGGGAGCGGTCTCACAGGCCGACGGCACAGGGCAGGGGTTGGGAGGGACAACTCCCGGCCAAAGGGTGGGAAAGGGAGTGAGTGTGAATGTGAGTGTATGAGTGCACAATGTGAGGGGCATCAGTGTGTGATGTCCAGAAGGAGGCCGGCCTTGGCGGTACTCCTGCCTGAAGCGGCCGGGTGCCGTTGGCTGGGGTTCGCCTGCCGGTGGCTGCGGGTCTGGTGGACGCACTGACTCCCTGCGGGGCTGTCGGTCTCTCTACCGCCGCGACCGGCCAGGTGGAAGGCTGGCACTGAACATGGTCGTGCGGCCGGAAACCTAGCCCTTGGCTGCTGGGTGTCCCCTCCTTCGTTGCGGTGTTGCGGGTCGGCGGACCGAGGGGGGGGGGCACTGGGGCTGGAAACGGCTTTGGCCGTCTGTGTTGTCCCTGGATTACGAGTTGGTGGTATTCCGATGCCACCCTCAAGTACTCCAGAGGAACACTCAATGGGAATGGTATCGCCGGGGTAAAACGGAAGTGATCCCGTTTCGGAGATGGGTGACTTGTGCCCTCTCTTCCTTACTTGGTGGCAGCCGATAGTTGGCAACGATGGGGTGCGCCGGTGATCCTCGGACGTTACGCCGGTAACGCCGAAGACGTTAACGCAGACCGATTAATCAGAAACCGACCTAACGGAAATAGCCGGATGCGAAAGACATACATATAACATATATATAATTTAAATAATTATTCAGAGCAAGGAAATTCGTGAGAGGTATAAAAATTATTATTACAACAATTACGATTCGATATTCTGTTTTATTTATTTAAACACAAAATACACAGTTATACATTATTAATTGTTATATCTTAACTTACAGTACTAACCATCAATAATAAAAGAGCACGCGTTACATTTCAAAAGCATAATAATAAATTCATTTTATAAAATACAGTACACTACGAGTCGCGATATATATTATAATGCAGGCACATATTATACATTTCTTGCTCCGCATTATACAGAATGTCGAGTGATGCTCGACATAGGACTTGCTAGAATGAAACGCTGTGTCGACGCTCGAAATAAGATGACGGGTTAACAATTACAGAACCAAATGTTATAAATTATGACTCATTAAATTCACAAACGCCGACAGAAAATATCCAATAAAACCCGCACCCTAATACTTACATTATAAAAGGCAATAAAATTTATTTAACATTAAAATGAATTAAAGGTCTCACCCGCGATGACGCATCCTCGAGCGCTCACTAATATATCATACCACACGCACACACTATAGGTAACTCTCATGAATTAATACAGGGAACATTATTAAAATTGTATTTATTAAATATATGTACGACTATACGTATACTTGTTAATAGTCATATATATATATATATATATATATATA
>NW_014562071.1:0-446 GCF_001313825.1 Dinoponera quadriceps
ACAAAATCCTCTGCACAAAAAAATTCTATTTATTAAACGTTGAATTTTTGAAATTTGTGGGGTTTATCGTGGGAAACAATTGAGCAAGATGATTGACACTTTGAGCATTGAAAATGAACCGGTTTGATGTTAGAGTCGTCAAGATTGAGACTCATACGTACAAACCATACTCTAACACAACGTCTAAATATAGCCATGAGTTACGAATATCTATATAGCAGCAGCATTTATATACTTTGACATGTAAAAGTTATCTTTATGTTGAGGGAAAATTAACTATACAAGAGCTAATAATGAATCTGTAACATTGATATATAATTGCGCTGCATTCATGTTTTATGAGTTTAGTTATAAAATGGATGGCACAGAAATTGATCTTAATAGAAACGTTAGAATAACCTCCACGCTCAAAAACTTAGAATTACGAGGGTGGATCAAGTATAAGT
>NW_014562072.1:0-288 GCF_001313825.1 Dinoponera quadriceps
GCAGCATCATTAGTGTGTTGTTTTTGGCCAAAAATTCGCGCACAAGCAAGGATGTGTGAGCAGGAAAATTTCGCGGCGACCCGTCTCATGCCCAAATCATTAGTAAAAATCGAATGGCACGAGCTAATCGATATGTTTAAGTCCTCAGCAACTTTTCTAACGGTGATTCGACGATTGGCCAATACTATTTTCCACACTTCATCAATGTTTTCGTCTGTTGTTGACGTGCTCGGGCGTCCGGCACGCTCTTCGTCGTTCACATCTTCTCGGCCCTCTGAGAACATTTTG
>NW_014562072.1:388-620 GCF_001313825.1 Dinoponera quadriceps
GATCCATTTTTTGAAATAGACAAAAATCGAAGACGAGCAAAAACACGTCAGTAGAGGAGGAAGGCCGGTTCTGGCTCAATTAGATCTGTTTTACCGACCGAGTAGCAAATACAGTTGGCGCAGTTGGAGCTGTTTTACCGGCCAAATAGCAAAGACCAGTTGGCGCAGTTGGCGCTGTTTTTATTTTTTTTACTGACCGAATAGCAGCGGTCGGTAGGCGCTGTTTTTTTTT
>NW_014562073.1:0-602 GCF_001313825.1 Dinoponera quadriceps
GAGAAGAGAGAAGAGAGGAATAGGTTGGTCGATGAGGAAATCCTCGACCAAATGGTCCCACCAACCGGAGCGAGAGCTCTCAAGGCGAATGATAATGCCCGGGGGCTATACTCGGAGCTTAAGAACGACCCAACCACCGAGATCGCTTCGAAGGCCATGAAACGGCTGGCCTTATTACAGAAAGTAGCGGGGAGATCCAAAAACCTCAAGGGGTCCGTCTAAAAAGAAATATGGACCTCGGTAGAATTTTTGATGGCCTCCAACCTCCTCATGTCGCGGCGTGCACTAAACACAGAAGACCTGGGGGGGAGTGGTCCGGAACGCACGGACGAATTGGAGAAGTTGAGGGAGACCGTCTCGCAACTCAGGCGGGACAACGACCGGCTCCAGGGGGAGCTGGAAGAATTAAAGTTCGTACTGGCGCGAGAGCGCGAAAGGAAGTCGGCTCCTCCCACCATCACCCAATCTCGGGTGGAAACGGCGTCCACTGCGACGTCCCGGACCCCCTCCTCTGAGCGGTGTCCGAAGCGTCCTCCCCGCAGGTCAAAGCCTGCGAGGATTATGGTAGATAGTGATAGCTCGGGGGAGGAGGCTATGGACGT
>NW_014562073.1:659-977 GCF_001313825.1 Dinoponera quadriceps
AGCCGCCGTGCAAAAGGGGCGAGATCCTTGAGGAGATCGAGAGGGAGGGAAGGCCACCAGTGATGCGGCCCCCAATAAAAGGGGTCCGCACATGTATTGAGCCTCCCACTCCTCCGCAACCCCAGGTCTCGCCCATAATGGACGAAACTACCGCGGGGGGCCTGTGGGCAAAGTTCGAGACGATGCTGGAGGCCCTAATACCCAGGACCTTGGCCAAGCTCGGCTTCGTCCCTCACCCCCCGCAGCCTGCCGCGCCGGTCGGGCCGTCCACGGGTCCCTCGGGAAAGGGCCCTAATGCCCCCCTCCTTCCTCCCCTGG
>NW_014562074.1:0-3556 GCF_001313825.1 Dinoponera quadriceps
TTTTAGTTAACAAATAGAAACTTCCAGTTGATTAAACTGATGTATTAAATAAACAATGGCAGCGTTCAGAAACTGCGACAGTTGCGTCAACAATGGTTGAGTAATTCGTCGCTTAAAATATGTGGGATATTGTCTGGAAACTGAGAACAGCAATCTTAAGATCATACGAAAAATTTACGCAAGTTAAGTAAAGGCGGAAATGCATCAGCGAAACACACGATACACACACTTATGTACATGTGTTTTATTAATTTTTATTTGCAAATCAAAGTAACTTAAAAAATCTGAGAACTTGAGAATTTCTCAAATTGCCCGAATATTTACACAGCATTAATAATTATTAGGTATAAAAATTAATTCTCGGCCATTTTTCAATAAATCCAATTGCAGTCATTATCTGTAAAGATAGTTCTACATTTGACATATAAATTTGATTATTTTAAAGGACGGCAACGTTCCAAATAATACAAATAACACAAACGTCTACAAAATAAAAAATCGATTCGGAGACAAGTTCTAAACGAGGAACGCAGAAAAGTAAGGCGCAGAAGGAAGAGGACTGCGTGTGTTTTAGACAATAAATTCTAATATTCTTGCGATATTCATGATTATCATATGTATATTATTCATAGATTTCCAGTAATGTGTTATTCTACAATGTTCTACAATGAGCGACAATAAAATGGGAGAGAGAGAGAGAGAGAGAGAGAGAGAGAGGGAGAGAGAGAAAGAGAGAGAGAGAGGGAGAGAGAGAGAGAGAGAGAGAATGCGGATAAATTGAGGAACATGGAGAAGAGGGATAAAGAAAAACACAGAATAGCGGTAGTGCAAATTGTAACGCAGGAAAAGTTATTGTTACGTAATGCAAATAGTGATCGGCGGAGGGGGAGGAGGTGAGGGAGAAAGTACATTGAAACAGTCACATCGAAAATATTAATATTTACCTTACCGCTAAAAAATATTTGCCACTCAAATTTGTGTATAAACCTTTTTCATGCATTTAATTTCCATTCTAATTCTATTGTACTGTATTTTCTTTATATATGTAATGCAAAATTGAATGTATAATTTTGAGCAATGAAACATTATTCTGAAATTTTACGCTTTTGCGGTGTGGACAAATATTCGATGTGGATTTCGAGTTGGCGTCGCTTGTTTCAAGAATTTTTATCCGACGTTTCGTGAAACAGTTTCACGTCGATCCTTACCTTGAAGAGGTGAACATTACGTAACTGAAACATTACGTAACGATCAGGTGTTACCGTTTGATCTGATACAAGGNTTGATACAAGGAGCTCATAATAAGTACTCCATGTTCATTTCACCGTATGCGGCAGAATAGGTTCTTACTATGTTAAGTTTTAGTGTTGAAGTCGTCAGTTGCTCATGATTCACACACGATTTTTTTACTTAGAATTATCATAGAAGAATATCATAGTAAATCAATTTTTCGTTGTCTGTCACGATTTGCTACAAAAAACTTTTTCTTCATTGTCTCGTCAATAGTGCAAGATGCAAGACAAGTGCCAAAAAATTGTATATAATTCTTGTCAGCAAACTGATGAGACTTTCCCTGCTTTCCTTTCTTTCGGATTCTTCTCATTACATGCCATCAGTTGGATTATGTGGCTATAAAATTATGTGGCTTTTTAAACATAAATTATTTTTTTAAGTAATTCTGCGTGTAAAAAAATCAAATAAAATAATAGAGAATCGCATATTTTATAAGACAATTTATATTTCATTGTGGTGTTACACATCATAAATGATATATAATATCTATTTTATTTGATGCACACTTTTATACATTTGATTCCCACTTTTCTTACTATCTTGTGTGTTACTTCTGCGAAGTATAAGCGACAATAAAATATACTAAAGAAAGAGAGAGAGACAGAGAGAGAACGAATGTGGATGAGAATTAACAGGAAATGTAGTCAGTGGAATAAAGAAAATTTGTATAATGAAACGATGATTAGTAAAATGAATATAAATTAGAATTTGATTTGCATTATGTTAATCATATCAAAATCCATACATAAATGTCCATCGATAAGTTTCGTTAGCATTTACGTTGTAATCGTCCTCTTAACAGGACATGTCAATCAAGCATTCAGAGGTTTGTACTCGCTGCTGTTAAGAAATGATAATAAATGTATAATTGAAATTGTTATGAAATTTTATTTTAACAATTCGAAAGCTAGGAAAACATCAACGTAGTTTTCGCATTTTTATTTATTATCAATCTAAGTTCTTAATATATGTCTCAAATGCAAAATTTGTATGCAAAATAAAATTGCAAGTTCATTTGATGCCCATTTTGACCGTTATACTCATCCTGCCGGAAAAATTTGAAAATCCTTCTCCTTCTGGTTTTAATCAATTTATAATTATTTTAGCGAGCCTGCAGTATGGAAAGTAGCAAACGGTGCAATCCATATGTGAAAGTCCTTCCAGAGGAGGAAATTGTGATCTCTGGTATTTCAGGACGGTTTCCAAATTCTGATAATATGAAACAACTAGAAGAAAATCTTTTGAATAAAATGGACCTAGGTTCCGATGATAATCGACGATGGAGTCCTGGTAATATACAACTACTATTCGCATAAAATTTCAAAAGTGAAAATATTAATCCTCTCCTGTTTTTTTGAGAAATTCAATCGATTATATACAAAGTATAATAAAGGAAATGTCCGGAATTTTAACAGTTCATTACGATATGCCGACTCGATCGGGACTTATTAACCATGAACAGAAGTTCGACGCGCAATTTTTCAACATGACATCTTCTGAAGCGCACGCCACTGATCCTATGTGCAGGATGTTGCTTGAACATACCTACGAAGCGATTATTGATGCCGGTGTAAATCCTAAAGAATTAAGAGGAACAAAAACTGGTGTCATCATAGGATCATGTTACTCTGCGACAAGAAACATAATTACCTTTTACAGACCTGATGTAAAATATTTAACGATATTAAAAATATTTAAGGAAGATATTTCGGTCGGTTGAATATTTCATAAACTAAGCATTTTATATGATAATAATGTTACAAGTATAAAATATTTTTAAACAACTTTCATTTAAACTTTATCGACGGTATATAAACGGTTATGTAGTGGAAATATTCGGCCATCCTGGGATTTTTTATATACGCACGCAATACAGAGAGAAAGATACTGGAGAAAAATTTACATGATATCGCATCTTTTTTTGCGATTAGGCAGCTGGATACACATTTGTTGGATGTAGTCAATACTTCTTAGCCAACAGCATTTCTAACTGGCTTGGCCTTAATGGACCATCTTATGCCTTGGATACGGCTTGCAGTTCAAGCCACTACGCCATGGCGGAAGCTTACAGAATGATACGAAGTGGAGAATGCGACGCGGCTATCGTGGGGGGCGCCAACATGTGTCTGCATCCTTACATTTCGCTTCAATTTTTTCAACTCGGTAAAGTTATACTTGAACCTCTTTGTTCATTTGCATCTTAACATTATAACAGTAAGAACTCTTGACATTGTTGTTATTATCAATCAATTCAACAATTTAA
>NW_014562075.1:0-479 GCF_001313825.1 Dinoponera quadriceps
TAAATAAATAAATAAATAAATAAATAAATAAATAAAATGTATCCTGCTTGCATTCGTCCGATCGCTAAAACCGTCTCTCAGTCATAATCGATGAAAGCGTTCGCTATCTCGATCGATGAGCGTAACGCTATCATCGATATTGTTATCATTTCCGACATCGTGAAACCTAGCCGCTTGAGATATGCCTTCGTTTTCTCCGGCATAGCTCCCCTGCTCCCGACTACAATCGGTATTATTTCACTCGTTACGCAGCCTAACTTTCGCCGTATTTGTTCCGCCGTTTCTTTGTATTTCTCCGCTTTCTCTTGGTAAGCTTGTGAGAGGCTCTGCCTGTCCTCGTACCGAACCGTCACGTCCAGCACGAGGAGCCCTTCTTGGCTTTTAATCACCAGATCGGGGCGCTTCAGCTCGCCTCTCACCCTCACCGTTGGTTCCACGAATGTCGGAGATCTTTTTGATACTTTCTTCGCGATGAACTC
>NW_014562076.1:0-1893 GCF_001313825.1 Dinoponera quadriceps
CACTCACCATGGCTATAGACAGATTTTTTTGTATAGTTTACAAACATTCTGTTTTTTTTTCATTTTTCCACAAATTATTTCGGTTTCTTTCCCAAGGGTAGAAAAATTCGTTTAGAAAAATTCACGTGTTTAAATATAATATCTTACATATTATTTACATATTTGTTTACAATGTATTTGGTTCTAATTCTTTGAAAATAATATGTTATTGCTTAACATATAACACCTTAACTTCGTTTAACTTCAGTTAAATATGTGTAATTATCTTCTTTATGGAAAGAAATAAATGTGGTAGGTTTTAACCAAACACACGAGAATTTTTCTAAACGAAAGTCAACTGTAATCGTCAAATATGCATCTGATGTTATGTTTCCTGCAATAAGTGCAATAAGTGCCGTTTGAAGGACGTTTGCTGATAAAATGACATTGGATTGTTTTACAACTTTATTTGTTACAGTTATTTTTAACCTTCGAAAAATGGAAAGAAACCGATGTTTCCTGAACCTTCAAAATAATAAATTTTAGTAGCTATAATATAGTACGTATTTGCATACGTACATGTATGAAATATATTAAATAGTCAACTGAATATTATATATAATGTATCAAATATGTATGATGCCGGTTCCTGGTGAGAGATCGGTGTGTTATATATGTGTGACACTGGTATAGCGTGAACATTATAATTATTAATAAATATATATATTTATAATATAAATAATATAATTATACTTTCAGACGCAATTTATATATAACTTCATATCTATCTTCTACAATTTAATATGTGAATGTTTGCAGGAAGAATTTTAAAACGCGAATTAATTTGGAGTGAGGGCCTCTTTTGTTCTGTGGAAATCCATCAAACTATACGACGAAATGGAGCAGAACGAAAATTTTTAACAAAGTTGAACAAAAATGAAGTAGAATATGCTGTGAATTTGCATAAGTTGGGCTTTATGATGTTTATGCGAATAAATCTAACATAATGTAATCTAACAAATGTAAACATAAATGTATGTAATAAATATAAACTAATGTTTTATTGTTTCATTACAGCGTATAATTTTAAATGCTCATAATAAAGCTCTTAATGAAACTATTTCAAGTTAACTAATTGCGAAATACTGGCAATCGCAGGAACATGAAAGTAAAACACATGCTAACGTGCATTATTCTATTATTAATTCAACTGTAACCGTCAGGTATGCACCCGATTATGTTTCCAACGATAAGCGCCGTTTGGACTATGTATTCAGTGATAAAATGACGTTGGATTGTTTTAATAGTTTTATTTATGGCTCGGGAGCGTAAAACCCGGCGTAATATCGTGGCACATCGAAAAAAAGAAGTATGTAAGAAAGAAACCGAAGGAACAGTGTCGAAAATTGGAAAAACAACTAAAGGAGAAGTGATTCAGCTAGTTGTCAATCACGTCGAAAATGTTAATTATTAAACGGTACTTGCGATAAATTCATCAGGTTCGTTGTGTGTTCATACATGGTGTGTCCGGAAAGTAATGTCAGTGATTTTTTTTATGCGACTGACCGTCAGCGCGCGCTCGGATAACGAATGTTGACACTCATTTTTCTCCCGCCAGCCGCATAGTAAGGATGCGTTTCCGTGGAAGTCGTTTTGTGACCTCGTGCAAGTAAAAATGCAGCGCTCGTTAGAACAAAGAATGTCGGTCAAGTTTTGCGTTAAATTGGCAAGACCGCGGCGGAAACTCTTCCAATGATCGAGACAGCTTTTAAAGAAGATGCCCTGTCGGATCGGCGAGTGTTCCGGTGGCACAAGGTTTTTTTGGAAGGCAGGAAAGAGGTCGACGACGAAGCCCGCACCGGACAGCCATCGACGAGCACCACGGACGACAATGTGACGCGAGTGAAAGAACTT
>NW_014562077.1:0-674 GCF_001313825.1 Dinoponera quadriceps
TTCTCTCTATCTATTTTATGTCTTTTCATACACACCCATATACACATAATAAACACATACACACAATAAACACATACACAATGGTGGAATAAATTAAATATGTGCTACTATTTATACGCGATTGAATTTCGCGCAGCGATCAGAATCGAGCGAGTTATTTCGCATAAAAGTTCGTCGCGCGCGTATGTGTAACAGAATGGTTTTNGCATAAAAGTTCGTCGCGCGCGTATGTGTAACAGAATGGTTTTTTTTTACTCACGAACAAAGAGGCTATCGTAACATTGGACGCTGAACAATTGGAATACATTCCGAAGATCGTTCTATTGCGTGAATATTCTACTTTTGTAGAGGAATTATGGGATAAACTTCCGTTTCACATTAAAGTGGATCCCGAGGTGCAACAATATCGCGTATGTATGGAACATTACAATCGTCCATGGGATAAGACTCGTATAGATGGGCCACCACCATCTCGTTAAAATTGTACCGAATGTCGTCGAAGGTCGCATCAGACGACTGATAGTTCGATGGAGCGATAAGTAATGTTTCAAATTACAAATCATACCATTCTATAAAATTTGTGTATTCGATGCTCACTTAAATGATAAAAAGAAACAAACGATTGACGCGTGCACGGTGAGTAAGATAAGAATCTGTGTGTGCGTCGTGATAGC
>NW_014562077.1:746-955 GCF_001313825.1 Dinoponera quadriceps
GTAAACGTATATTCATTAAAACGACGATAGATTTGTCGCTGTTGTTGTATGGGCAATCATGAGAGCAAAAACAAAAATGGGTGTGAAAAAGAAGAGGAAAAATACGAGAAAGAGAATATTTCCGATAGCGAAACGTGGTGGCTTATTACCTCTATTACCAATACTCGGTGTTCTCGGTTCAATGATCGGTGGTGCCGCTGGTGTAGCAA
>NW_014562078.1:0-2641 GCF_001313825.1 Dinoponera quadriceps
AAATTACTAAAGCAACCAACGGTGTTTGGTGAATTCTAACTGCGTTAGAAGTCCCGTCTTTCCAATATGATAGTTCTATATGTGAAGCTTGTTATTCTAACATGTTTCCCCATAACTCATGATCAAAAAATTTTATTTCAACATATTCCAATAAATGTTATTCTACTTACTATAGTATGAGAACTTGTTATCCTGACATGTTTCTCCAAAACTCACGATTGAAAATTACTATCGCAACCAACGGTGATTGGTGAATTCTAACTGCGTTAGAGGTCCCGTCTTTCGACTCTTATAGTTCTAAATGTGAAACTTGCTATTCTAACATGTTTCCCCATAACTCATGGTCAAAAAATTTTAATTCAACATATTTCAATAAATGTTATTCTACTTACTATAATATGAGACCTTGTTATCCTGACATGTCTCTCCAATACTCACNCTCTCCAATATTCACGATTGAAAATTACTATCGCAACGGTGATTGATGAATTCTAACTGCGTTTTTGGTCCCGTCTTTCGACTCTTATAGTTCTAGATGTGAAACTTGCAATCCTAACATGTTTCCCCATAACTCATGGTCAAAAAATTTTAATTCAACATATTTCAATAAATGTTATTCTACTTACTATAATATGAGACCTTGTTATCCTGACATGTCTCTCCAATACTCACGAGTGTAAATTACTATATCAACCAACGGTAATTGGTGAANTTAGAGGTCCTGAGGATCGACTCTGATAGACCTAGATATGAAACTTTCTATTTTAACATGTTTCCACATCACACATTATCAAAAAATATTAATTTTACATATTCTAAAAAATGTTATTCTACTTAATATATTATGAGAACTTGCTATTCTGACATGTTTCCCCAATACTCACAATTAAAATTACTAACGCAACTAACGGTGCTTGGTGAAATCTAACTGCGTTAGAGGTCCTGTCTTTCGACTCTGATAGATATAGATGAGAAACTTTTTATTCCTACATGTTTCGCCATCAGTCATGATCGAAAATTATTAACTCTACATATTCTAATAAGTGTTAATGACTTATTATATTATGAGAACCTGCTATTCTGACATGATCCTCCAATACTCACGATTGAAAATTACTAACGCATCCAACGGTGCTTGGTGAACTCTAACTCCGTTAGAGGTCCTGTCGTTCGACTCTGAAAGATCTAGATTTGAAACTTTCTATTCTAACATGTTTCCCCATAACTCAAGGTCAAAAAATATTAATTCTACATATTCTAATACACGTTCTTCTACTTACTATATTATGAGAACTTGCTATTCTGACGCGTTTCTCCAATACATACGATTGAAAATTCCTATAGCAACCAATGGTGCTTGATGAAATCTAACTGCGTTAGAGGTCCTGTCTTTCGACTCTGATAGATTTTGATGTGAAACTTTCTATTCTAACATTTTTCCCCATCACTCATGGTCAAAAAATATTAATTCTACATATTCCAATAAATATTATTCTACTTACTGTAATATGAGAAATTGATATCCTGACATGTTTCTCAAATACTCGCGATTGAAAATTACTATCGCAACCAACGGTGATTGGTGAAATCTAACTGCGTTAGAGGTCCTATCTTTAGACTCTGATAGATCTAGATGTGAAACCTTCTATTCTAACATGTTTCCCCATCCCTCATGGTCAAAATATAATAATATTACATATTGTAATTGTACAGAATAACACTTTAAGGTAAAGGAGCATATTACGGAACACTTTATGAATAGGAGTTTTATATTTTATATTATTTAAAGAAAGGATAGTTGGAAAATTCAATTTTTTCGAGTTAATTGTTTACATGATATCTACTAAAGCGATAAAAATAGTTATGAAGTTGGTTTTAATTGAAAATATTAATAAATTAAATTAAAAAAATGATAAATACTTGTGTCCGTATTTATGGAACTACTGTTCATACTACATTTTCATACTTGAAGCAACATGTACAAATGTTCCATAAGATATATCCTATGTTATGGAACACAAAATGGACTGAAACATTTAGATTAAAAAATTTTTTTTCATTTATCAATTTATTTTTCCATAGTATCAAAATTGTTAAATATCATTATTAAATATTAAAACAGTTATATTTAAAAATTAAACGAATTAACAAGCAATAAATATACATTCACTTACAAAAGAATATGACAAGAACAGTTTCGAATCTTTGGATGAATAATTAAGGAATAGAGACAAGACGTATTTTAAATTTAACTATTTCGTTTCTTCTTTGATTTTTTGTTGTATTGCTTTCATTTTATCTTGCAATTTTTTCCGTTCTTCAGCTAACAGTTTCTTCTCTTCTTGTAATTTTTTTCTTTTTTGTAACTTTTCTTCTTTTATTTTTCGATCATTTTCTTTTTTGGAGTGATATTGCATCCACTGATCAGATGTACCAGCAGAAGGTAGTTTGGGTTTGCCTGATATCTCTTGTTTAATTTTTTTTGTCTTGGGTAAGTAATTAGGTGGCATCGTAAAAGCGTTGTCAAAAGGGTTCCCAGCATCAGTTTCAACTGAAAAATATCAGAAATATTATTATTAATTTTAATGTTTTTTTACAGTAATTTTTAAATATTATTTTACTAACTTTTATTAGCAGATAT
>NW_014562079.1:0-517 GCF_001313825.1 Dinoponera quadriceps
TCCGCGTCCCGAATATTACAAGATCTTGGAAGCTGAAACTCTGCACGCTTCTTTCGGGGAATCGACATCTCCTCCCCCCTCACTGAAGGAACTCCGCGTCACGTCCAGAAGTGCTTTATACCGTCAACTACGGGTCCGCCACTGGATTCACGCTACGACCCGCCTGCGGACGTTAGGTTGACGTTGAGACAGGCCCAATTCCCCCCTCTACAAGGTGAGTACCTTCCAAATTTCTTAAAACACACGTAAACCCCCCTTCCTCGCCGCCCGCGAGTTTTTCTCTACATTACGCGACCGATTTTTGATACCACTCGCTCGAAGTTCGCGCCGTTTCCCTTTTGATCGCGCGTGTCCCCGGGGAGTACCGCGTAGGTGCGCTAGACCCGAAAATAGCGATCAGTCCCCGTGCGATCGTCCGAGCACCGCATTCCCCCACAGCGGCTGCGACATGCCGAGACGTGACATCGAATATAGTAGTTCCACGAGAAAACGTAAAAGAAATGAATCTGCAAGCGAA
>NW_014562080.1:0-1074 GCF_001313825.1 Dinoponera quadriceps
AATTCGCCAGATCGTGCTGCGACTAATTCCAGAATCTTTTTCTGTACGTTTTAATGAACGGCAGAGATGCAATTGAGCGGATGCAAGAATCTCCGGCATCCTTTCATTTCTAACTTGGCGTCAAATTTGTCTACCTTTATTGTGATCCTGTTGAAGAATACTTTTATTGGTAATTCGGTTAGCTAAGCGAGAAAAAACTTTGTACAAATGAGGAGCGCGATCTGGGTATCGTTCTCGCCACAATCTTGCAGCTGCTCTAAATTGACCATCACATTCACNTCCGCGTTTGAATACGACATGGCTGGTAAATGAGAATTTTGTTACACCTTACATGACAGTATCAGACATGTCATACATTACGACTGGGTAATGCTAATACCGGCGGTACCGTAATTTTCAATCCTCATAACTCGAAAAGTACTGATTAAAAAAACATTT
The DNA here is from genome assembly GCF_001313825.1 of Dinoponera quadriceps. NCBI lineage: Eukaryota > Metazoa > Arthropoda > Insecta > Hymenoptera > Formicidae > Dinoponera > Dinoponera quadriceps. The sequence continues at coordinate 439 of NW_014562080.1, forward strand.
CATTATAGCGTTTTGGAAAGCTCTCGAAGTAAGCTACAAGAATATGCATTGAGAAATGGGGGTTTCCATTTAAGAAATTAAAGGTGACCTTCACATGATCTTTAAACGACTATTCAAGGTCAATCCAATGACACCGTCTTATATGCCCCTCGAAGTCACAAAACTTTTGTCTAAAACATTTTTCTTTAAAATGTCGCGTTTACGAAAAAATCGGGTGAGACGGGTGGTCTGGGACACCCTGTATATTGTCACGTCCTAGATGGTCCGCGACACGCGCGGCGGGAGAGGTTCCGTCACGCTGAGCAGCTAATTAAACCGAGAGGGGAGATGGGAATTCTATACGCGTGGTTTTGAAGTGGAATCGCGGAATAAATAAGATTATTAAAGAAACCAAATAAAACTAAATAGATATACAATTTATTTTTGTTTGGGCGAATTTTGATAATTTTCACGTTGAGATAGCAATAGTATTTATTTTTCGCTATGTCGCGACGAGATAATATGAATGTTTACAACGGGACAGTATTGTTTCGGCGATAGTGATCCTCGAAATAACAATAATATAATATTAACTTACATTCGATGTGGGCTAATACGAAACAGTAATAGGTCGAGTGAATTACGTCGCCTTGGAAA
>NW_014562081.1:0-477 GCF_001313825.1 Dinoponera quadriceps
CTTCTTTTTCTGCCTGGCGAGCAGAGAAATAGAGATGTTTAAGCGATTCTCAATGGCATTTGCAATTAATTCGTGTTGTACCCATTTTCCCTCCTTTTGAATTTTTCCCATTGCATGGAGAAGTTTGGAAACAGCCGTCGGAGTAACATTTAATGCTGCAGACAATTCTTGGAGCGTTTGAGTAGGGTTTTCGTCCAATAATGCCTGGAAATCGGTGTCATCAAACTTTTTCGGTTGGCCTAAGCGTTCTTTATCATTGACATCAAAATCACCAATCTTAAATTACTGAAACCATACTTGGCATGTTCTTTCCGATGGAGCATAATTGCCATAAGCTTCGAAAAGCAATTTATGAGCTGCAGCTGAAGTTTTTTTCAAGTCAAAGTAATGAAGCAACACATGTCGAAAAAACAACTTATCGCGTTCCATATTTAATCAAAAGAAAAAATAGCACTACTCGCTTAAATGAATCTCTTC
>NW_014562082.1:0-1445 GCF_001313825.1 Dinoponera quadriceps
CTTTTTAATTATATGATTGGGAAACAGACGGATTTCGGGCTAGCGCTACAGTAACAAAGATAAGAGTACATTGGCCGCCGTTAAATGTACCGTATAGTTCCCCAGGTGTTATCATTCATTGCGCCTTTATGTAAGGTATGTAGTTTATTTACATCCTGGGTACCCCGGGGACGATAGATTCGTTTTTTTATCTAACTAAGATATTTAGCCGCCTCTACGTTAGGCACGTATGTGTCCATACTGGATACCTAGATAGCAACGGATTTCTTCTCTTATGATTATAAAACTAACAAATTTGATCAAGCGGTTTATGAAAAGATACGAGTACACGCCGCCCACATATGTCATAAGGCTCCCGATGGGGCTGCGATCTATCCACCCTTGTATAACAAGAGCCCTCCTATGCAATTAGGTTCTTAGAATTGTTTATATTAATACTAGGAATTTTCCAGAATAACCGTCTTCCATGCAACCTCCTCTCATTGGTGGACGTCATCCACCACCCCCTAAAATCCTTCCTATATAAGTCTTACCCTTTTTGCCGCGAGCGCGGTTACAATAGTGGTTTTCCTTGCAGTCAGTCAGTCAGTCAGTAAGTGACAGTGACAGTTACAATTACGGTTCAGTCTAGTTTAGTTCAGTCCAGACCAGTTCAAGTTCAGTACAGTACAGTCGAGTCCAGTTCAAGTCATAGTTATAATTAGAGTTACAGTCGCAGTCACAGTTGCAGTTCTTAGCGTCAGTTCTTAGTTAGTCAGTCTTAGTTCAGTCTTCAGCAGTCCACAACCATAGTCTAGTCTAGCCTTTGTCTTCGTCTTCATTCGTCCTCGTCAGTCTATTGTTTCATTTAAATCGTAAGTCTCCATTTCATATTTAAACATGGCTTTTAATCATTTCAATCCAATTTCCAATCCCACTTCATCCCTCAAAACACATACCTGCACTGCGTGATTATTGTTTTTTTTGTATTATATAACGATGTTTTCCTCGCTATACCGATATGTTAAACATTCTTGTTGCGTTATATCCGATTGTATTAAATTAAGTTACACGAATTACCTTTTGCTTAATCTCACTTTAATCTTCATCTTGTATTTGCGTTATTCCAGTAATGCTGATTTATAAAAATTTGTTTAATGTTAACCCACATATTTTATTGTTTAACTTTAGCTAACCCTTTCATCTTTTAAATGTTGTATCTTTTATAATGACTTTTCTTACTAATTTACCACTATTATTAATCCATCAGAGAACGAAATTATGTTATTAATAAACTGTTTCATTCAAAATGCCCTAAATTTAATCAAGTCGTTAAAACTATTTATTCATCTCCTTTCAATTATCTAAATCTAAATTCTCCTCTTAACACACTCATATGGTCCTATCCCAGGTAGATAGATTAAGTTCTTTGACCTAAATAAAGGACGACCTAACGTACGTTCTGT
>NW_014562083.1:0-3392 GCF_001313825.1 Dinoponera quadriceps
CAATGGAGCATAGAGAGAGTTGCGACGTGCGCGCCTTTCTCGCTCGCTTCCTTGCGTTCGCCTTTTCGGTTGCGGGATTCTTCCTCACGTTAGTCAGTGAGATGTCGAGCGGTCAGTTCGTGGTGGTGACGTTAGCCCAGGAGCAGCTTGCCACATTGCCGGGTGTTGTCGCGGACGAGTAAACGGTAGAGTCGTAGGGAGCAGGCGCGGTATTTTGATGCGTCGCATCTATATTGACGCTTGTGTTGCGGTGTATTTGTCTGGTGTTTCGGCGTTGGTCTATTGATTTAAAGACACATCGGTGAGTACGAGATGGAAGCCACGCGCAGGACGGATGCCCTCGCCGATGCACTTGTCACGAGGGAAGCACAGCACGCCCGACACTGCGTCCAGGAGGCACCCAGTGGTATCTGGGGCTCCTTTACGTCGGTGCGCGGTTCTCCTTCTGTGACGCAGTGGGCGGTGGTCGCGATATGAAAGTGAGTTGGTTGCAGCCCGGTTTGGTAGCGCGCGCAATATACTTATTGAGGAGAATGGACGAGGCCGAGAAGGATAGGGGGAGACCGCGAACAACGCCACCCCGACTCGTCGTCTCCCTTGCGGGTGATGCTGCCCGGTACTTGAGCTTCCGCAATTCTTCACTTAAAACTGACGGTCCGCTTTAACCACTTGCATTCGGTAGTTTTGTGCGACACAAAGCGCTGGTTGCGGCAAGATAATTGGTCGGTCGGGTCACGGGGAGGACGCAGGTACAGACTAGTATTTGTTCTGACACGCGTAACGTGCCACGACATGCGACCTCAGCCATTAGGCTACACGCTACCAATCATCTATTTTATTTTTCCAGCTTTGGCAACGACTGCGAGTGATGGAAAAATCCAGCAGCGCCTGTGGGCCAACTTCGCAGGATGGGCAGTTCGGCTGTGACCGTACGCGCCTCCAAACCCTACAACCGCGCGCGGGGTGTGCGGTAAACCGCTAGCCCCCACGTGGCACGTGCCACGCCCACGGGGACCACGGGGAGGTTTGCCCATTTGTGTCCCGATCCTGGACACGCGCTCTGACACTATTGACTCTATTGATACTTTGAGCAGGTAACACGATTAGGTGTTCTAAATGAAATGGGATATGACTGGTTGCAAGTATACAAGATTCTGCTTGCTAGCCATTGGATAACGGGTGGGACTCTGCCTAGTTTGGAAGCTATACACTACCTACGAACACAGTTAAAAACGCCTAAATAACCTGGGTGGCTAGTGATCTCGCGAAGCTTACGAGGCCACATCACCATAACGGAGGTTTCCGACAACCCTCGGCCTAGTTGTTCCAGAAATCTACGAACAACCTCCGTTTATCCAAAGGGTCTCCTTGTAGAAGTCAGCAAAGACCGACAAAGCCTCTGGAGACGACACCAAGAAGGGTGCTGCCGCCGGACATTCCCAGGCCCCGACAGGAACGAATTCCCGCACAGCTTCTCTCTGCGGTTCGAAGAGCTGGCAATGGAGGTGATGATGCGCCGCAGTGTCCTTTCCGTCCCCGCAAGCACACATCCCGCCGTCTACAATCCGCGAGGTGCTTATGGAAGTTGCCATGTCCGGTGATCATTTGCGTGACGTAGCGGTCGAGTTTGAAACAGAACGCACCAATCCTAGTCCCGACATCGCCGAAGAAGGCACGTGTGATGTGAATTTTGACAGAAGTAGACCATCTGTCCCGCCACATCTCCGTTGCTGCAATCTTTACCATGCTTAGCAACTTCTTTAGCTTCCCTGCGTAGGGAACAATCCTATCTTCTACGTTGGCATCCTTCTCTTTTCTAACTTCGAATTGCGTCCAGGATTCCGCGAAAAGGATGGCGACGGGAACCGCGCCCGCAGCCACACAGAGCGACTCAGTCGATGCCGTGCGACACGCGGCGGTCACCGAAATGAGCACCCGGCGCCGCAGGGACCTGAGGACTTTTAGGTCGCCTCTAATGCACAGGTCGGTCCACCCGGCGGCAGCGTATGCCACCGTCGGTGCGAACACGCCCTGGTATATAGCCGAGAGCGCTCCGAAACGCAAGCCCCATTTACGTTCCGCCTGCCTGCCTAGCTTAATAAAAAAAGAACCGACCTTTTCGCTGAGATATTTGCAATAGGTGGATATACCCATTCCTCTCTCTATGTGGATGCCTAGGCACGTTACTGATTTCTTAAATTGAATCTTATTATTTCCTAATCGGATGGTCGGTGGCTTACTCGCGAGGTTAGCACTTTTGGCCCTGACCGCTTTTCGCTTTCGATCAGGACGCGCTCCTCCTTGTCTGTCTATTGGGGCCCATTTGACAAGGTCGCACTTGAGGATAATTGCTCAGTCTTTCGTGACGAAAGCTCTAATTTGACAAAGCTACACAATTTCCCTATTTCGCCGAATACTTCCTATGCTTTTATATCTATTTCTTTGCGGGATTCACCGCTGACTATTACGATAACATTATCCGCGTACGTTAAGAATTTATCCTCAACTCTAGCTTCCAGAGCGCTAAGGAGTCCGTCAAACATGACGTAGTAACAGATTCGACTTAATACCTGCGGGCAACCTCTGGTAGCCTTCCTCGGGACCGTTATACCTCCGAAGGAGAGAGAGACTATCTGATCACGGAAGTAGTCAACTAGCACTTTGATGATGTTAAGAGGGCAGTTAATCTCCCTGAATCCTGATAATATAATGGGCCAGCATTCGCTGTCAAACGCGCCCCAGATATCGAAGAGCAGCGCAATGACGTATCTCTGTTCAGAGGCAGAGACCGTCCGTCGCAGCTCCACGACAGCATCCTCCGTCGAACTTCCGGTTGTAAAGCCGAACTGCCGATCGGAGATTTTCCCGGCGAGAGTGACGTCTGTTTGAGTCGCTTCAGAAGAAGCTTCTAAAAATGTTTCCCTATTACGGAGAGGAGACAGATCGGCCTGTAGGATTTGGGGTCCTCCACGTTCTTGCTCTTGCCCTTCACGAAGACTCTGAGCGAGCCTTCCTTCCAGATCGAGGGGAAAACGCCCCACTGAAAGTACAAATTAAAAAGCTTAATGAACTGACTGAGGATTGCCTTGTAGGCGGCCTTCAATACCGAGACCTCGATGAGATCCAGGCCTGGCGCCTCATTGTTTGTCAGAAATCTGACCACTGCTGCGGTTTCTGCACCCGAGAAGAGAGGGTCATCGGCAGTGTCAGGAACATTGTGTGCGCAATCTCTGATTTCGCGCTTCTGCAGAGTGTCCTCGTTCTCCCGGTCATCCGGCACGTGCACGTCGAGCTAGTGAGCAGCGGTCTCCTCTAGGTTGATGGTCGAGAAGTTTCCGCCACGGAGAGTGCTCGGCGCTTTGTCAACCCGGAGCTTATCGGCCTGATGTTTA
>NW_014562084.1:0-760 GCF_001313825.1 Dinoponera quadriceps
CCCCCGCCCCCCCGTGGCTCGCGCCACCGCGCCCAACCCGGCCAACCTCCCTTCGCTGGCCCCGCTCCCGCGCGACACATCAGAAGTCCCGCCATCACCCAGCGCCATTGCGGTGGCGACACATGATGCGGAACGCATCCCTCCGCGTACATCGGGAACGCTGTCCGTCCCGTCCTTCCCCTCTTTCCCCCCCACCCCAAAGGTTTTGTTTTTAAGGTCAGCCATATTAATCGATTTTATTCTTCGGGTTCGCCCATCATGGGGCCCCCACCATCAGTGGGGGCACTTCCCCCGGTAGAGTAAAGCCCTATTAAAGGATGAGGAAGCCGAGAAGCGGTTTTTCGGGTTGCCACCCCTATCCTCACCATATGATTCTACTAAAAAATGTTACGGGATAGGCCCGCGCCATAAATGATGCTAAAGGTTTTACGTCACCCCTATCGAGTGGGCGCGCACCGATCCGATCGGCCGCTTACCCAAACCTCAGGCTAGACGTTGCCACCATTTACCCTAGGTGGCATAGGGTATGGGAGCAAGCTGGCTAGGCCGCCCCCCATACCCCCGCCCGGCACAGGCGCTTCAACCCTGGCATTGGCTCCAGACAGACCCGGATCAGCGGTTCTTCCACGTTAAACATGGCGGTTTCACGGGCCCACCGCCGCCGCCGGGGGCAGCCCCCGGACGACGACGGACTCCCATATTACTCCCGCAAGAGGTCAGGTACTGACATGAACCGGGTCCCTGGCTATCCCCCCGGCCC
>NW_014562085.1:0-869 GCF_001313825.1 Dinoponera quadriceps
GTCTGCAGCATTAAATGTTACTCCGATGGCTGTTTCCAAACGTCTATATACAATGGGAAAAATTAAAAAGTAGGGAAAGTGGGTACCACACAAATTAACCGCAAATGCCATTGCAAATCGCTTAAACATCTCTATTTCTCTGCTCGCAAGGCAGAAAAAGAAGAGTTTTTTGTGGCGCATAGTGACTGGCGATGAAAAATGGATATACTTCGATAATCCTAAACGAAGAAAATCATGGGTAAAGCCTGGCCAACCATNGCCAACCATCGACATCCACACCAAAGAGAAATATTCATGGTCACAAAGCAATGCTTTGCATTTGATGGGATATGCACTGCGTTGTTTATTATGAGCTATTGAGACCAAACGAAAGTATCACGGAGGATCGATATCAATCACAATTAAACCGTCTGAATGAAGCATTGTTGGAAAAAAGACCAGCAGTAGCCAGCAATCGAAGTAAAGTCATGGTTTTGCCCGACAACCTTCGACCACACGTTGCCAAAGCCGTCAAAGAAACACTGATGCAGCTCGAGTGAGAATTTCTCCCGCACCCAGCGTATTCACCAGACTTAGCTCCTTCGGACTATTACTTGTTCCGGTCAATGCAGAACGGCTTGGTGGATACACATTTCAGAAACTACGAGGATGTGCGAAAATGGATCGACGAATGGATTGCATCAAAAGACCAATCGTTCTATCGTCGCGGAATCTACGCGTTGCCCAAAAAATGGGAAAAATGTATAGTTAGCGAGGGAAAATACTTCGATAAATGTATTTTTTGCTTTTGATGTCGAAATAAATGAGTTTTTTAAACAAAAAAACCGCAGGAACTAAGTTTACCACCTAATAATAAATATAGTATATAT
>NW_014562086.1:0-683 GCF_001313825.1 Dinoponera quadriceps
ATAGCATTTTTCCCGTAGAATCTGAAAAAAATATTTATAAAATTTTAGGCGGTAGTTTTCACCCTTATTTTGAGATTTTAAAGTTTAAAATCGAATTTCGCAAAGTACGCCAACTTCAATTTTTTTGATTTTTTGATTTTATTTCTTTTTAAATTTGCTTTCGATTGAGTCATGTCTCATGATGGTAATCGACCTGGAACAGGCCCAACATAAGGCCCAAAGGCAAAAATCCACCTTTTCCCAAAAATCTGACTTCAGATTCGTTATCAGCGACCTTCAAAACTAAGACCTATTAAGAATACACCTCAAACCTGATTATGACCGTCTTGAGGGTTGAGATATAACTGTAAAAAGGTGGATTTTTGCCTTTGGGCCTTATGTTGGGCCTGTTCCAGGTCGATTACCATCATGAGACATGACTTAATCGAAAGCAAATTTAANAAACAAAAAAATCGAATGTGGCGTACTTTGCGAAATTTCGATTTTAAACTTTAAATCTCAAAATAAGGGAGAAAACTACCACCTAAAACTTTATAAATATTTTTTTCAGATTCTACGGGAAAACTGCTGTAAAGTTACAATCGTTTCAGATTTTTTTTATTGGCACGACGACGACAACGAGAATTAAGAAACTAGTAGTCGAAGCAAAAATTCGAATTTTATGACAGCCATAGAAGCTCATG
>NW_014562086.1:883-1209 GCF_001313825.1 Dinoponera quadriceps
TGTGTGTGTGTGTGTGTGTGTGTGTGTGTGTGTGTGTGTGTGTGTGTGTACAAACGATATACTTTGTAACATGCATTGATATTAATTATATATATATTTATATATATATATATATATATGTGTGTGTATGTGTGTGTGCAAACGATATACTTCGTAACATGCATTGATATTAATTAAGAAAAGTGCAAAATTTCGAATAGATATAGATGAAAAATGTTTGCATGTTCTTACACTCGTATAGGATTCTAGCGATAAATTTATCATTCCACCTGCCGTAATGGTTAGTTCTTTCTGACACCTCATTATTATGAATAATATATTTTTAT
>NW_014562087.1:0-1927 GCF_001313825.1 Dinoponera quadriceps
CTCCAATTTGATACAAAAATAATGGATTACTTTTTACTAGACTTTATATGAATCCCTCCATAAATAGTACGATAAATTCTTCAATTATTTCTGAACTTTCTCTTCTCCTGAATTGCATTTCTTTAGAAATTTTTAGAAGAATATTATAAGAATGATCTAGCGAGTTATATGCACCATTTTTGGAATTCCTGAGAATATCTTGAAATATTCATATAGAACTACAGCATTAGTTGATGTTTGGTAGAAAACAGTTCCAATTGAAATAATTAAAATACACTCAGCTTTTAACAACACTAAAAGAAGAAAGGAATCCAAAATTATGCAAATTCATATAGAGTAAAAAAAATGTTGGCGGATGTAATTGCGAACGAGATAACAAGTTTGTGTACGCGCACAAGTTAAAACAATCGCAAGAAACATGCTGCTAGTTCACGATTTCATAGAATTTCAATTATTATTAAATTAAGTTTTATTGTATTGGGAGTACAAATTAGTTCGGTCCGTTCTCAAAAATGGCTCTGGCTGTTATGAATGTTTCATAGTGACAGCTGATTTCTGTTGTTTCAGAGTGGTTAGACATCAGTAGTTAATGTGTGTCTCAAACCAGGGGGCGCCGGGCGGGGTGCGGGGAACGGGGAGGATTAAATTCTTTCCCGCTCCCGCACCTTGCCGGCGCCCGGGTTTAGTTTCGCTCCACGAGATGTCTTCCGTGTCGCTCCGTGACACAAACATGCGCGTCCGATAACGCGCGCATCGTATCCGTGACTGAGGAGAAGATGACGGTGAGCCGGTGATTTATCCGCGGGATGCGGATGACGCCGCGCGCGATATCTGGACGATGATATATTTCATATCCGCGGGATATGCGATATGTGAAAAAAAAAAAGTTTTTGTTAGGAACAGTGCGTATTAAATAAAAAAGAAATTGTTTTTCCACAGGATGGGTGGTTTCATGTATATAACGATCGATGTGTGTGTTTTTTGCGGGAAAAATGTTTCCTATTTGCGAGAGAGAGAGAGAGAGAGAGACAGAGAGAATAGATAATCTGTTTCTGTTTTCCGGTAAAGGGGGTATATATATTCCTTATTTTTTCAGTCGGAGTGAATAGAAGTATCGCAAGTATCGTTTTCGGATTGACGTGTATAATATTTTGTTGTTTTTTTTTCTCCAAGGAGTGTGGACTTAGGAAGTGATGATACAAGAGAGAGATAAAGAGAGAGAGAACGATGGAGAGTAGCGAATCGATCGAATTGTAGCGTAACAAATATATGAAAAAAAGTATTGATACGCAGCGATCCGTCGTTACTCAGGAACAGCAGCAACAAGCCGATGTTGAGAAAGTATTGCGATCGATCGAGTTTGACGATGACGATGACAATGTAAAGAAAGATAATACGAAAGAAAGAAAGAGAAAGAAACAGAGGAACGATGATGTAATAGTGATGGTCGATGATGATGATAATGAAGATCCTGATAAAAATAACGAAGAGTTGGTGGAAGAGGAGGAGGAGGAGGAGGAAGACGAGGGAGTAATGCCGTTTCCTTTCATTACTCTCGATTTGTTACGTGAATTATGGTCGCCGGAAATCACATCGTTGCGTAATATTCGATTGATGACGGCCGCCGTGTGCAGCAGACAGTCGAAAATGAACGCTGTTCGAGACATTGTGAATGCGGATAAATGTAGAAACGAAGCGGCCGCTTTGTGCGACGTATTGGTAGATTTGCACGAATTGTGGCTGTCCAGCGGACCTTCGCGTAGCGCTCCTTGTAGCGTCGATGACATGATTAAGATTATACGTGAGAATACGCCGCGAAAATTGTATTTGGCTTCTTACGTCAACGGAATTCTCTCGGAGGAGAGTTTCTACGAGTGAATTCATTATTACGAGGAGTATGTGTCGAATCTAATGGAGACCGCTGCTG
>NW_014562088.1:0-485 GCF_001313825.1 Dinoponera quadriceps
TTCTTAATAAGGCATCCGCGTTTACATTTGATTTATCTAAATCTTTATAAATTATTTTATATATTTTACGTCGTATTACGTCGTAATTACGTCGTAATCATATTCCGCTAGTTTTAATCTCATCAATATATTCGCATGTTTGCATCTTGAGCAGTTTTAAACCACATTAAGGGTTTATGATCTGTTATTATTGAAAATTTTCTTTAGTACAAATATGGTCTGAAATGTTTGACGCAATACCCAACTGCTAAAGCTTCTTTTTCATAAGTATCGTATTTCCTTTCGTTATCGCTAAAGGTGCGAGATACATAAGCTATCGGTCGGTCCTTATTAATAATTCTTTGTGATAAAATACCTCCTATTGCTTAACACGTTTGTTGCCCAGCGTGATTCAGTTAAGTTTCTCGCGGAGCCCTAATGCGACTGTCGGAGCACCAGAACGTAAACAGAGCGATAAGCGGTAATACCAACTATGCAATTCGAGT
>NW_014562089.1:0-1276 GCF_001313825.1 Dinoponera quadriceps
AATGGTGTCTTCATTTCTAACACGGGTACTTATTGGACCGCCCTCGTATAATCGAAATCACAATGACTATTCGAGACATCGAATTCGTTCGAGAAGATAATCTACCTCTGTTATACCAAAGCTAAAAAATCGCCCCATATTATTTAATAAACAATCACGTATACTCTTTACATTGCACTCTGTGCATCTCTCGCATAGAATCGTGGATGAGCCTGTGTTTATATAAAATCAATTTGAGTATAGAATACACCTACGCGGCTTTTCTCAGGACGTTCATCTTGTGGGCGGTGGCATAGATGGCTTTCATAAAAATTATTGGCCGATAGTGTCCTACACTTATCATTTGAAAAACGCGTTTCAGAAGTGGATGTTCCAGGAGCGGGCGTCCTAAAAACGGACTTTCTTGAATCGATTGTTATTTCTAAGTCGGTCATTTTTAAATCAAACGTGAAGATCGTTTCTGAAGTAAGCGATTCTATTTTTAACGTTTCTGAGATAAACGTGTCAGATGCGGACTTTCTTGAATTGCTTGTTTCCGAGTCGATAGTTTCTTAAGCAAATGTTTCTGATTGTACCATTTCGAAACACAAATGTTCCTGAAGCTGTCGTTCCTGAAACACAAAAAAAAAGAGAATTAAGTACTTACGCGGATTTGAACACTTAGAAAACACCGAGTCAAACAAAGTCTTCCTCGTTACTGCATATTTATGGATAAAGGTAGACGAATAACAAAAGACACGAACCTATGAACCTATGAACATATGAACGGAAGTAGATGAGAGAGGCCGGTTCTGGCTCAATTGGATCTGTTTTACCGACCGAGTAGCAAATCCAGTTGGCGCAGTTGGATCTGTTTTACCGGCCGAGTAGCAAAAACCAGTTGGCGCAGTTAACGCAGTTAGCGCAGTTGGCGCAGTTGGCGCTGTTTTTATTTTTTTACCGGGCGAATAGGGCCCCCCTTTCAGCGGTCGGTAGGCGCTGTTTTTTACCGGCCGAATAGGGCCCCCTTCAGCGGTCGGTACCCCCTCCTCCGACAGTCGGTATACCATCGCGCACCCCCTCCTCCGGCAGTCGGTATACCCTCGCGCATCCCCTCCCTCCCCCTGTTCGCGAGGACTCGCGGTAGTCGCGCGCGCGAAGGTCCGTCCCCACCCGCAGCGGTCCGATTTGTATCCCCTCCAGCGGCCCGTTCGCGGTAGTCGCGCGAAGGTCCGCACCCCTCCAGCGCACTCGCCCCTATATCGTGTTTACTTAAATCTAAATGGGGAAAGGTAAG
>NW_014562089.1:1399-1991 GCF_001313825.1 Dinoponera quadriceps
ATCGCTGTCGAAATCGTCACTTTCACGTTATTACTTTAGCTGCGTAAGACCAGTCAGTAGTTTTGGACTCGTACCATTTACGAATAATATCATTTTGTTGCAAAGTGCATACAAATTTGTGGAACTTAGCATTAACGCGTATTTAATATGCGTATTTTCATATAACCATGAATACATATGATCAATACACTGCTCAAAATTGAATAAGTTATTCAATGTTTCCGGTTTTAAATACAACGACTTGTTGAATAATGTAAGCTTTATGATGGTATCACCGTGCATCATGCGACATTCCACCGACAAATCCCGAATCCATAATGGCGATGAATTAGGTGACACCACATATCGCTCGATGTGCGCACGNCACGTCTATGTATAATTTCTTTCCAGATTTCATGTGGTAATATCAAATGATTGCCTCGATTATCGCCAAGAACAAGTTCCACGTAGGATGCAGGTCCTACACTGATTCCAATTTCTAAGAATTTATATGATGTAGTTGTCAGCATATATTTCCTCCCTAAGATACGAGCAGGAATACGTTTTTTCAGTAGAAACGCTGTAAAGAAAAATTTAAGAGAAGTTTTTGTTA
>NW_014562090.1:0-243 GCF_001313825.1 Dinoponera quadriceps
GATGCATGCCCGATTTCGTGTTTTTGTGCAACGCGCTTGATGGAAATATAGGGATTTTCAACGAAAGATAGTAAAACGTCTAATGCCTTATCATTATTTGTTGCTTTGTTTTACGTCTACCAGATCTTGGGCGTCTTTTAACGCTACCAATGTCCTCGAAACGTTGAATAGTATAGATTACAGAGATCCTATTATTTTCATTCCGAAAATTTTTATTAAATAATCGCGTTTCTGTTTTATAAC
>NW_014562090.1:460-729 GCF_001313825.1 Dinoponera quadriceps
AAAATCTAATACATGTAGACAATGTAGATCAGTTAATAATATTTACGTAAAATTTATGTGCTATGGGAAAGAAAAATTGTTTCTGTAACAAAGAAGCTATTGCGTTTAAATTGATTGTCCCAAAGATCTTCATTAACTGGCCGAAATCACACGCCACTTAACAAATTGTTAACTTCAAATCTTTAAAACTCAAAAAGTACATAACGAAAAAATAGCTTACAATAGTGTTTTGGAAAGCTCTCGAGATAAGATATAAGGATATATAATAA
>NW_014562091.1:0-5339 GCF_001313825.1 Dinoponera quadriceps
ATCGTGACTTGTAAAATAATTTCTTGCAATGCGTACCTTTTATTGTTGGCGGGTTTTATTTTAAGTTGACAATTAATAATTAATGATTTGTAACTATGTATGTTGGTTTTGAATAAAATATTGAATTGAAATAATTGTAATGATTATTTCGATGTTATTATAAATTCTACGTATTTCGACTGATTATTACAGTTATATGCAGCATGCGCATTAAGAGTCTCGTCATGATTCGGTGGGGATTCAGGAAGGTGAGTAAAAAGGTGTTTAAAATATTCAGGCGCTGTAGGGTAGAAGGACAGGAAAGATATAGTCGGTCTGCGTCGCGCCTGCGGTGCGTCTGCGCGGCGCTCACGTATACCGGTTATGTTGTGTGTGTGTATACGTGTGACGGCTCTATTGTATGCGTCATTCATGCGCGTCGCCTATCCCGTTATATGTGTAGGTCGGCGCGTACCATATTATACTTGAAGTTAATCATTATTTTGGGTGCTACTGAATTATTATTATATTTACGCTTGATGTTACGGTTAACAACTTCAATGAGTTTTGAATAGAAAGGAATTTTTTTGGNAGACGTCACAAACTAGCGTAATTGGTCGAAAAGATTCAAGCGGAAACGAGAATTCCCATCAGTTCACGTTTTCTGATGTGGAATCGAAATAAACGCTCGCCGGCTGAAATCCTCGAGGCTGCCGAATGGAAATAACGTAATAAAGCTGAATATTTCAATCACACTTGCCAGTTTGCATCCGTTCACGATTTAACGTAAAAAAACCCAAGATTCACTCGGCATTCACGTTACTTCTCCTATCACACGAAAACTCGCAAGTTTCGCTCGAAGTTTGATTTCTTTTACCTTTTCTGGTGGAACTAGCGTATTTGGTAGAAAAGATTCAAGCCGAAAAGTGAATTTTCAATAGTTCACGTTTTCTCATATAGAATCAAAAGAAACGCTCGCCGGCTGAAATCCGCGGGGCTGCCGCATGGAAGTAACTTTATAAAGCTGAATATTTCAATCACATTCTTTTGTTTGCATCCGTTCACGATTTAACGTAAAGAAATTTAAGATTCACTCAACATTCACGTTATTTCGCCTATTACACGCAAACTCGTAAGTTTCGCCAGTGCATGTATTTCTTTTACCTTTTCCAATGGAACTAGCGTATTTGGTCGTAAAGATTCATGCCGAAACGTGAATTTGCATTAGTACACGTTTTCTGATGTAGAATCGAAATAAACGCTCGCCGGCTGAAATCCTCGAGGCTGCCGAATGGAAATAACGTAATAAAGCTGAATATTTCAATCACACTTGCCAGTTTGCATCCGTTCACGATTTAACGTAAAAAAACCCAAGATTCACTCGGCATTCACGTTACTTCTCCTATCACACGAAAACTCGCAAGTTTCGCTCGAAGTTTGATTTCTTTTACCTTTTCTGGTGGAACTAGCGTATTTGGTAGAAAAGATTCAAGCCGAAAAGTGAATTTTCAATAGTTCACGTTTTCTCATATAGAATCAAAAGAAACGCTCGCCGGCTGAAATCCGCGGGGCTGCCGCATGGAAGTAACTTTATAAAGCTGAATATTTCAATCACATTCTTTTGTTTGCATCCGTTCACGATTTAACGTAAAGAAATTTAAGATTCACTCAACATTCACGTTATTTCGCCTATTACACGCAAACTCGTAAGTTTCGCCAGTGCATGTATTTCTTTTACCTTTTCCAATGGAACTAGCGTATTTGGTCGTAAAGATTCATGCCGAAACGTGAATTTGCATTAGTACACGTTTTCTGATGTAGAATCGAAATAAACGCTCGCCGGCTGAAATCCTCGAGGCTGCCGAATGGAAATAACGTAATAAATCTGAATATTTCAATCACACTCGCCAGTTTGCATCCGTTCACGTTTTAACGTAAAGAAACGCAAGATTCACTTGACATTCAGGTTACTTCGCCTATTACACGCAAACTCGCAAGATTTGCTCGAAGTTTGATTTCTTTTACCTTTTCTGGTGGAACTAGCGTATTGGTCGAAAAGATTCAAGCGGAAACGAGAATTCCCATCAGTTCACGTTTTCTGATGTGGAATCGAAATAAACGCTCGCCGGCTGAAATTCTCGAGGGTGCCGAATGGGAATAACGTAATAAAGCTGAATATTTTAATCACACTCTCCAGTTTGTATCCGTTCACGATTTAACGTAAAAAAACGCAAGATTCACTCGGCATTCACGTTACTTCGCCTATTACACGTAAAATCGCAAGTCTCGCTGGAAGTTTGATTTATTTTACCTTTTCTGGTGGAACTAGCGTATTTGGGCGAAGAGATTCAAGCCGAAACGTGAATTTTCATTATTTCACGTTTTCTGGTGTAGAATCGAAATAAACGCGCGCCGGCTGAAATCCTCGAGGCTGCCGAATGGAAATAACGTAATGAAGCTGAATATTTCAATCACACTTGCCAGTTTGCATCCGTTCACGATTTAACGTAAAGAAATGCAAGATTCACTCGTTACTTCGCCTATTACACGCAAACGCGCAAGTTTCGCTCGAAGTTTGATTTCTTTTACCTTTTCTGGTGGAACTAGCGTATTTGGTCGAAAAGATTCCAGCCGAAACGTGAATTTGCATTAGTACACGTTTTCTGATGTAGAATCGAAATAAACGCTCGCCGGCTGAAATCCTCGAGGCTGCCGCATGGAAATAACTTTATAAAGCTGCATATTTCAATCACACTCGCCAGTTTGCATTCGTTCACGATTTAACGGTAAAGAAACGCAAGATCCACTCGACATTCACATTATTTCACCTATTACACGCAAACTCGCAAGTTTCGCTCGAAGTTTGATTTCTTTTACCTTTTCTCTTGGAGCTGGCGTATTTGGCGGAAAAGATTCAAGCCGAAACGTGCATTTTCATTAGTTCACGTTTTCTGATGTAGATTCGTAAGAAACGTTCGCCGGCTGAAATCCTCGAGGCTGCCGCATGGAAATAACTTAATAAAGCTGAATATTTCAATCACACTCGCCATTTTGCATCCGCTTACGATTTAACGTAGAGAAACGCAAGATTCACTCGACATTCACGTTATTTCGCTTATTACACGCAAACTCGCAAGTTTCGAAGATTGATTTCTTTTCCCCTTTTCCGTGGAACTAGTGTATTAGGTCAAAAAGATTCAAGCGGAAATGAGAATTCCCATCAGTTCACGTTTTCTGATGTAGAATCGAAAAAACGTTGGCCGGCTGTAATCCTTAAGGCTGGCGCATGGAAATAACGTAATAAAGCTGAATTTCAATCACACTCGCCAGTTTGCATCCGTTTACGATTTAACGTAAAGAAACGAAAGATTCACTCGACATTGAGGTTACATCGCCTATCACACGCAAACTCGCAAGTTTCGATCGATGTTTGATTTCTTTTACCTTTTCTGGCGGAATTACTAGCGTATTTGGTCGAAAAGATTCAAGCTGAAACGTGAATTTGCACTTGTTCATGTTTTCTGCAGTAGAAACGAAAGAAACGCTCGCCGCTCTAATTCCTCTGTGCTGCATCTTGGAATTAACGTAATAATGTAGAAAATTCCAATCACAATCTTCAGTTCGCATCAGTTCACTATTTAACAGAAAAAGACGCCAAATTTATTTGACACTCACGTTACTTCGTCTATTACAGGCAAACTTGTAAGTTTCTCTCGCAGATTGATTTCTTTTACGTTTTCTCGTGGAACCAGCCTATATATTCGGAAATATTTTAGCCGAAACGTGAATATTCATTATTTCACGTTTGTCTGCACTAGAATCGAAAAAAACGCTCGCCGCTCTAATTCCTCGGGTCTGCATCTTGAAATTAACGTAATAAAGAAGAAAATTTTAATCACAATCTTCAGTTTGCATCCGTTCACTATTTAACCAAAAAAGATGCAAGATTCATTTGACACTTACGTTACTTCGCCTATTACACGCAAACTTGTAAGTTTCTTTCGCAGATTGATTTCTTTTACGTTTTCTCGTGGAACCAGCGTATATGTTCGAAAAGATTCTAGCCGAAACGTGAATATGCATTAGTTCACGTTTTCTGCAGTAGAAACGAAATAAACGCCCGCCGCATTTGTTCCTCGTGGCTGCAGCTTGGAAATAACGTAATAAAGTAGAATATTTCAATCACACTCTTCTGTTTGCATCGGCTCACGATTTAACGTATAGAAAGGCAAGATTCACTTGGCATTCACGTTACTTCGCCTATTGCACGCAAACTCGCAAGTTTCGCTCGCAAGTTTATTTTTTTTACGTTCTCTCGTGGAACCAGTGTATATGCTCGAAAATGTTCTGGCGGAATTGTGAATGTGCATTAGTTTACGTTATCCGCTCTAGAAACGAAATAAACGCTCGCCGCTTTAGTTCCTCGAGGGTGCAGCTTGGAAATAACGTATTAAGTAAGAAAATTTCAATCACACTCGGCAGTTTGCATCGGTTCACGTTTTAACGTATAGAAAGGCAAGATTCACTTGACATTCACGTTACTTCGCCTATTGCACGCAAACTCGCAAGTTTCGCTCGCAAGTTTATTTCTTTTACGTTCTCTCGTGGAACCAGCTTATATGTTCGAAAAGATTCTAGCCGAAACGTGAATATGCATTAGTTCACGTTTTCTGCAGTATAAACGAAAGAAACACTCGCCCCTCTAATTCCTCTGGGCTGCATCTTGGAATTAACGTAATAAAGTAGAAAATTTTAATCAAAATCTTCAGTTTGCATCATTTCACTATTTAACCGAAAAAGACGCAAAATTTATTTGACATTCACGTTACTTCGTCTATTGCACGCAAACTCGCAAGTTTCGCTCGCAAGTTTATTTCTTTTACGTTTTCTCGTGGAACAAGCGAATATGTTCCGAAAGATTCTAGCGGAAATGTGAATGTGCATTAGTTCGCGTTATCCGCTGTAGAAATGAAATAAACGCCCGCCGCTTTAGTTTCTCTAGGCTGCAGCTTGGAAATAACGTAATAAGTAAGTAAATTTCAATCACACATCGGCAGTTTGCATCGGTTCAGGATTTAACGTATAGAAGGGCAAGATTCACTTGACATTCACGTTACTTCGCCTATTGCACGCAAACTCGCAAGTTTCGCTCGCAAGTTTATTTCTTTTACGTTCTCTCGTGGAACCAGCGTATATGTTCGAAAAGGTTCTAGCGGAAATGTTAATGTGCATTAGTTCCCGTTATCCGCTCTAGAAACGAAAGAAATGCTCGCCACTTTAATTCCTCGGTGCTGAGGCTTGGACTTAACGTAATAAAGTATTAGGTTGGTGCGTATGAAATGTCGCATTCTCTTTACATG
>NW_014562092.1:0-2998 GCF_001313825.1 Dinoponera quadriceps
TTACGAAAAAATCGGGTGAGACGGGTGGTCTGGGACACCCTGTATATAGGGTTTTTTGAGGCCGTTGATTACGAATCTGATATCAGAATTAGAAGATTTTCAAAATCAAAGATGGCAGTCCGATATGGCGGACCGAAATTGCAACAAATTAAACAATTCTCTTCAAATGTAATATCCAGAGGTTTTTCGAGTCATTGATTACGAATCTGACATCAGAATTAGAAGATTTTCAAAATCCAAAATGGCGGTCTAATATGGTGGACTGAAATTACAGCAAATCAAACACTGCTGTTCAAATGTGGTATATAAAGGGTTTTCGCTAATTACGAATCTAGCGTCGAAATTGAAAAATTACAAAATTCGAAATGTCGAATACAAAATAGTGGATCAAACATGCAGAAACTTAGTGTCTATGGTTTTCAAAGCTTCTGAGTATAAATTGCGAATTGCGATATTGCGAAAACGAATTAGAGGAATTGAAATGATATAATCTACAGCATAGACACAATCTTGCTCATACCAAATTTGAAGTGATTCGTTTAATTTGCTGCAATTTCGGTCTTCCATATTGGATCACCATCTTAGATTTAAAAATGTTGCAATTTTGATTTCAGATTCAGTGATCAGCGACCTCTAAAACCCTCGGTTACCAAATTTGATGAAAAATAAGCGGGAGGAAAAATATGTGCTTCAAAGGGTTAAAATAATTCGCGGCGAGAAGGTGCTTGAGTCGACATTCTGACCCTATAAAAAAATCTTAAGTTAAACCTTTAATTTTACAATACAATAGAAGCTAAAACAGCAAAATAAGTTCGGTTTTAATGGTATAATTTACCCCTACTTTGACTCTGATAATGTCTAAAATTTCCGTTTTCGCCTTTATTAAAAACAGATTGTTTCGAATATTCACAATAGATTTTAATTATCGAATTATCGAGAGCATTTGTGTAGCTTCAAGATAACATTAAAATTAAATTTATAGAATTAGAATTTTATTGAGAGTTTTATTAAGAGAAGCTAATAAATGTAGTATCATTAAAGCAGGTTTATATTAAGTTATAGTCCAAATAAATAAGCATAAATTACCCTTAAGAGCGTCGAAGTAGCAAAAAAATTTCGATTCGGATATAATTTTTCAGTCGCACTTTTTTTTGTTAAAAACATCTCATTGCATTTTTGCTGAAAAGGGAAAGAAAAGATGAAGAACGGCTGGAGTACAAACGTTTCGGCGACTCATTTCCGAATCTCCCGCATACATAAGTCATCCATAAAACACGCGAGCGGAAAAGGCGCTGAGCTGTGCGCGCGGACGGGGGGGATATGATGGAAAAAGGGCAACTGCATGCTTTCGGGACTAAAATGCCCGAAACAAATCTGAATAAAGCCTGCGGAGAATAAAAGAGGATCGTCGGAAAACAGCTCGCAAGATCAGTCGTCAAGGCGGCCGGGTGGTATTGACGCGACAAAATGCCGCCGGATTCAGCGATCGGAGTCGATCAATTTTCGTTTCTGACATGCAGTGTTTGTTTTAGGTGATTTCAGATTCATCTAGATGAAGATGAGATGAAAATCCGAAAAATGTATCTTAGATGAAATGATGATTTTGCTTTTAATTTATTTAGATGAAAGATTAAATACGAGCTTAATGGATAGGTCCTTATTATTTCATTCATTTGATCGAAAAGTGAATTCAGAATATGAACAATAACATTATATTACATCATTTTTAGATAACATGTTTTTTATCTAAGATGAAGATGAATATATTTTGCATTCCTTCCATTTAGATAAATATGTCGATTATCTATTCATCTAGATGATTATTTAGATCATTTTATCTAGATACTGGCAAACACTACCGACATGTGACAATTTCCGGATGCCGATACCGTCGTACGTGCGTTGTCAGACCGGTCTGTAGTCAGACGCTAGCTGCGTGTTCGTCACGCCGGACACCTTGAGAGTATTCATAGTCCTGTGGTATCGCCGTCGCGCTATTAATACGCGCGACGGCTTTAGCTTTCAAGCGTATATACGCCAGGAATAAATGCGCTCGACGGGTTAGCGCGTAAATAACGGTGGGTTTGCTTCTCGAGGAATCCGATCACGGCAGCAAATAGAGAAGGAAGGGCAAGAGGAGGGAGAGAGAGGAAGAGAGAAAGACATTTATTACTGTTCTTCTTATCTTCTAAGAACAAAGAATTAGCAGACACACAGATCGGCAAACTGATTAAGGTGATATATTTTACAATAATTAGAAGAAAAACACCAAAACCGACATGCCACTTTGTTTTTAGGCTTCAAAGTCCTGTTGAAGCGGTAAAATTAATTTAAAAAATTAAAATTTATTTTACATGAATGCAAATCAACAACGCTTCTCTATCAAAATATATGATAGTCTTACAAAAGTTATTGCATATTTTCTTGCAAATGTCTATCTTTTTTACTAGTCTTGAGGCTTTTGCGGCCATTGGTACAATCCACTTGCGTTGCTTCCGGAGATATGCCGCGTCTTAAATCAGCGTTCTGTTAACGTTTCACGAACATCATCAGAGCTTGGAGTTCTGACACTGAGCCCTCTTGGATATTGGTTGTCCTTATATGCTCCTTTATCCCTGGGAGCAGGGGAAGGAGAAGGGGAGTAGGAGTCGGAGGTCTAAATCTGCTATTCATCGTTTATATCCGTCAGTTCCGAAGACGGTGACGTCGACCGACGTAGAGCAGATTACAGATTCTCCGGAAGCTCGGAGGAAATTACACAATGTAATTGTCGCACATCTGTCTCTGATCTTGTAGCACGCTAACTCGAGAGTAGCACAAAGTAGGGTTCTTCGGGAGAATAAACGGAGCGATAAGAGGAGGTGTCCCTAATTGAAAGAATACATTGGAATATTCTTAGCTGTACGCATATACATATATTCACATACACACCAAGGACCCGGATGAAAATATCGGTCTGGTTCCGATCCACTAAAAAATATACATACATATATATATA
>NW_014562093.1:0-636 GCF_001313825.1 Dinoponera quadriceps
GTTCAACTCACCTGTCAATTGTGTAAAAAAATAGGCAATAAAGCTAGGGAATGTCGCGGAAATTAATCAGAACAGTTTAAATCGACTAGTCGAAAATCCGTCAGCTCCAACAAACCTATGTGGATATTGTAAGGCAACAGATCATTTGATAGAAAATTGTGTTTTGCGGCTAGAAAATAACCGTCGGAAACAGGAAATCTATTCATGACTAGCGATTACGGGCGCGAATTAGGGTGCCCATGGACAAGGGCGTCCAGTAATGACGGCTCAGACCGAAATTTTGCAATGGAACTCCTATATCCAGTAACAATCAATTTGAATAATGAAAGTTGTGTTCCCACTGTCCAATTATATTTACAAAATATTAATTATTTCGAAACACTCTTAATAAATACAGTTTCAGGACCAAATTTAATTAAAAAAGACAGGATACCAAAACATAAAAAAATAGATTCTAACCAAGTATTGAAATTAAATGGAATTAATTAGCATCATGTGTATACTGTGGACAAAGTAACGAAAATTATTTTGGATATTACTGCTAATTTCGATGTAACAATTAACTTATTCAAACTAGTGGAATACTGGGTAATGATTTTTTCCTATTGACCCTGGATAGAATTGATTATTCAACAG
>NW_014562094.1:0-524 GCF_001313825.1 Dinoponera quadriceps
CCAAGAGGGGACGGGAGGTAGGCGCTGGGCGCCGCCCCCATCTCAGCTTAAGGGGCTGAACAAGAGGGTTGCGCCTGGGGGGAGGCAGAATGATATAGTCCCCCGAGGAGCTGACGTCCCGGTGGAGGGACAACCCGGTATTGG
The DNA here is from genome assembly GCF_001313825.1 of Dinoponera quadriceps. Classification (NCBI taxonomy): domain Eukaryota; kingdom Metazoa; phylum Arthropoda; class Insecta; order Hymenoptera; family Formicidae; genus Dinoponera; species Dinoponera quadriceps. The sequence continues at coordinate 145 of NW_014562094.1, forward strand.
GGGGGAGACGGTGGCCTCTGGGGAGGGGGAGGGCGACGTGCGCTCCTCGCCGGAGACGGGGACGCACGTCGCCAAAAGAAGGAGGAAGGAGCAGTCAGGCGGGGGGGACGCCGAGAAAACCAGCCATAATGGCTAGGCCTCCCCGCCTGATTCAGGCCAACCTCAACCACGCCCGCCGTGCGCAGGAGCTTCTCCTGCACACAATGGCGGAGCGTGGTTGTGGGTTGGCCATAATATCAGAGCCCTGGTGGGTTCCCCCGGACGCTCCCAACTGGGTGCGTTCGGGGGACCCGAAGGGGCTGGTGGCCGCCACGTGGAGGGGGGCGGGAGCCCCCTTTCCCCCGTGCTCTGTAATAGAGACGGGGGAACTCTACGTGGCG
>NW_014562095.1:0-494 GCF_001313825.1 Dinoponera quadriceps
CCAGGGAGGTGAGGAAGGCGAAACTTTGGAGCAAGCGGAAATTTGTCACTGAGCAAGGCGACTCAAAGCCCTGGGGATTTGTTTATAAACATCAGGCCAATAAGCTCCGGGTTGACAAAATGCTGAGTACTCTCCGTGGCGGAAACTCCTCGACCGTCACCCTAGAGCAGACCGCTGCTCATCTGCTCGACGTGCATGTGCCGGATGTCTGGGAGAACGAGGACACGCTGCAGCAGCGCGAAGTCAGAAATAGCGCACACTACTGTGCCTTACACTGCCAATGACCCTCTCTTCACGGGTGCAGAAATCGCAGCAGCAGTCAGATCTCTGACAAACAATAAGGCGCCAGGCCTGGATCTCATCGAGGTCTCGGTACTGAAGGCCGCCTACAAGGCGATCCCCCTTCAGTTCATTAGGCTTTTCAATGGATGCCTTCAGTGGGGCGTCTTCCCCTCGATCTGAAAGGAGGGCTCGCTTAGATTTTTTGTGAAGGG
>NW_014562096.1:0-353 GCF_001313825.1 Dinoponera quadriceps
ATCACTCGCGAAGTAGTAACGAGGCCGCGAAAGATGTCTCGTAACGAGAGGAAGAAAAACGTGAGATTGATGTCTTGCACGGACGGTCGACCCTTAGCGAGCCGAGATACGCGAAAAATTAGAACCGAACAGCGTGTTCTAATTTCGATTCAAAAAGTCTCTCTCGCTGAGAGTTCGCTTAACATTTCTTCAACGGTCTCTCGGTGCTTTCAAGGCACCCAGTTTATATACCGATATCCGTTCGTTTTTTTTCAAGCGGAACGAATAAATTGATCGACCTTCGATCGGACGAAGCCTTTTCGAACATATTCAACTGTGGCAATGTTTTTTGATCCAACATGACAATTAAGTGT
>NW_014562097.1:0-271 GCF_001313825.1 Dinoponera quadriceps
ACGTTTTCTGATGTAGAATCGAAAGAAACGCTCGCCGGCTGAAATCTGCGATGCTGCCGCATGGAAATAACCTAATAAAGCTGAATATTACAATAACACTCGCCAGTTTGCATCCGTTCACGATTTAATGTATAAAACGCAAGATTCACTCGACATTCACGTTACTTCGCCTCTTACACTCAAACCCGCAAGTTTCGCCCGAAGAATGATTTCTATTACCTATTCTCGTGGAACTTGCGCATTTGGTTGAAAGGTTTCAAGCGGAAACGAG
>NW_014562098.1:0-1149 GCF_001313825.1 Dinoponera quadriceps
AATCATGTAGGTAATGGTTTCGACGTTTCAAGAATAGTGATTTCAGCGTAGAAGACAAGCCTCGTTCTGGACAGCCAAAAAAATTCGAAGACAAAGAATTGGACGCATTACTTGATGAAGATCCGAGTCAAACGCAAGAGGAGCTTGCAGAATCATTTGGAGTTACGCAACAAGCAGTTTCCGTACGATTGAAATCCATGGGAATGATTCACAAGCAAGACAATTGGGTGCTTTATGAACTGAAACAGAGAGACATGCATGATAACGCTCGGCCTCATGTCGCAAAAGTCGTAAAAAATTATTTGAAAACGTGGGATATTTTACCACACTCGCCGTATTCGTCGAACATTGCTTCTTCTAATTAGTGGTTGTTCCGACGGATGCAGCACGATTTGGCAGGTCACCGGTTCATTTCTTTTGCAGAAATCTAAAATTGGCTCCTAACTTGGATCGCCTCAGAAGACGAGACATTTTTTCGAGATGGAATTCGAAAATTGCCTGAAAGGTGAGAAAAAGTAGTAGTCAGCGATAGACAATATTTTGATTAATCTGTCCATTCATTTTGTTCTGAAATAAATGCATTTTTGTCCACAAACAAACAGACCGAACTAATTTGTACTCCCAATAGTTTTTTATTTCAAATGTTTATTGCGATACCAATTGTTTTATTATATAAATAAAGTCGAAAGAATTTTGTGTAAAAATACGTTTTATATTAAAAACAAATTATACACATACGAGGGCAGTCCGATAAATACTTAGCCTACATAAGAAAAACGAAAATTTTGGAAAAGTGGCGATTTAATTCTCAACATAGTCTCCTTTTAGCTCGATACTCTTGACCCAGCGATGCTCCAATTTCTTTAACCCATNCGTTTTCTCGAAGTCTGCAAAGGCCTCCGTGGCTGCGATGACCTCCTCATTCGACTCAAATTTCTGCCCGGCGAGTGACTATTTCAAGTTTGGAAACAAAAAAAAATCGCACAGGGCCAAATCTGGACAATACGGTGGATGGGGCAGCGTAGTCCAATTCGACCAATTTGGCCAACGCGTGTCTCTCCGCCGCACCTCACCGGAGGTACCACCGACCGCGAACCATAGGAGGTACCATCGCCGTGAACCGCGAACCGACCACCGCCGGCTGCACGT
>NW_014562099.1:0-706 GCF_001313825.1 Dinoponera quadriceps
AGTGGTAGTCCGAAGGAGCAATGTCTGTTGAATACGGCGGATGAGGTAAGACATCCCATTGTAAAGCTTCCAAAGTATCCTTGACGACTTTTGCAACATGTGGCCGAGCGTTGTCGTGCTGAAAAATCACTTTGTCATGTCTTTTGGCATATTGGGGGCGTTTAAGCTTCAATTCTTGGCTTAATTGCATCAGTTGCTGTTGATAACGTTCTCCAGTGATAGTTTCGTTAGGTTGAAGTAGATAGTAATAGATTACTCCGAGCTGATCACACCAGATGCACAATATTAGCTTCTTGCCATGAATATTCGGTTTGGCCGTTGAAGTTGGTGCATGGCCGGGCTTACCTCAAGATTTCCTACGCTTTGGATTGTCGTAGTGGATCCATTTTTCATCCCCCGTCACTATTCGATGCAAAAAACCCTTCCAATTTTGTCTTTGGAGAAGTTGTTCGCACGTGAAAAGACGGCTTTCGACGTCTCTGGGTTTGAGTTCATGCGGAACCCAATTTCCTTGCTTTTGTACCATAGAAATGGTATTGAGACGGTTTGAAATCGCTTGTTGAGTCACTCCTAAGTTTTCTGCGAGCTGCTCTTGAGTTTGGCATGAGGCTTGGTACAATAATGCCTCTAACTCAGCGTCTTCAAACTTTACTGGCCTTCCTTCGCGTTCTTTACCTTCCACGTTAAACTCGCCGTTTTTAAACTT
>NW_014562099.1:1041-1283 GCF_001313825.1 Dinoponera quadriceps
CCCTCGTCCCTATTGGCAAAAAACTGGGAAAGTCGATTTTCACAAGCTTCTCTTGAGGCGAATTTTTCACCAGCAAAAAAATTCGCCATAGACAAGAACAGGTGGTAATCACTTGGTGCCAGGTCCGGACTATAAGGTGGATGTAAAAGGACCTCTTAACCAAGCTCCCGGAGCTTCTGGCGAGTCACTATCTATGAGTGTGGCCTGGCGTTATCCTGATGGAACACAATTCCTCTCCTATT
>NW_014562100.1:0-1204 GCF_001313825.1 Dinoponera quadriceps
TTTCGACTCTGATAGATCTAGATGTGAAACTTTCTATTCTAACATGTTTTCCCATTACTCATGGTCAAAATATAATAATATTGCATATTGTAATAAATGTTATTCTACTATGTTATGAAAACTCGCTGCAGCGGAGGCGATAGTAAACGATAAAAGATTACTGGTAGTTCCCAATCAGTTACGACAATGACGCTTAAATATTTCGATTCCTTATTAAATTTCGAATAAATTAGTGTAGAAGAATGTTGGAAACTCGCAATAGTTAAATAACGACGATCATTCGTTTAATATCAGCGTGCAGCGTTGCAGCGGAGGCGATCGTAAACGATTAAAGATTATTGGTACTTCCCAATCAGTTACGACAATGAGGCTTAGATATTTCGATTCCTTATTAAATTAAGAATAAATTAGTTGAGAAAAATGTTGGTAACTCGCAATAGGTAAATAACAACGATCATATGTTTACCATCCGCGCGCAGCGCCGCAGCGGAGGCGATCGTAAACGATAAGATATTACTGGTACTTCCCAATCAGTTACGACAGTGTGTCTTAGATATTTTGATTACTTATTAAATTTCGAAAAAATTAGTGAAGAGGAATGTTGGAAACTCGCAATAGGTAAGTAACAACGATCATTTGTTTACCATCCGCGCGCAGCGCCGCAGCGGAGGCGATCGTAAACGATTAGAGATTACTGGTACTTTCCAATTAGTTACGACAGTGAGGTATAGATATTTCGATTCCTTATTAAATTTCGAATAAATTAGTGAATGAAAATGTTGGAAACTCGAAATAGGAAAATAACAACGATCATTTATTTTCCATCCGCGCGCAGCGCCGCAGCTGAGGCGATCCTAAACGATTAGAGCTTAATGGTACTTCCCAATCAGTTACGACAATGAGACTTAGATATTTCGATTCCTTATTAAATTTCGAATAAATTAGTAAAAAAGAATGATGGAACCTCTCAAAAAGTTTATAACAACGATCATTTGTTTACCATCCGCGCCCAGCGCCGCAGCGGAGGCGATCGTAAACGATTAGAGATTACAATACACGTTTGTCTACTTACTATGTTATGAGAACTTGCCATTCTGACACGTTTCTCCAATACTCAAGATTGAAAATTCCTTTCGCAACCAATGTTGCTTGAAAAAATGTAATTGCGTTATAGGTCCCGTCTTTTGACTCTGTTAGATCTACA
>NW_014562101.1:0-1841 GCF_001313825.1 Dinoponera quadriceps
CCTTTCCGCACCGCTTCGCCCCGTGCCAACGAGACTATCTCTCGAGCCCTTCTGTGGCCTCCCCCTACCCTCCCGCGACTCCCCGTTGCCGTTGTGCTAAACGACCAGGTGTTCTCGGCCCTTGTGCATGGAGGAATTCGTCGAGACCCACCTGTCATCCGATCAAAGACAGAAGGATTTTTTCTCACCCACGACGACTCCGACAGCGAAACAGGAACTTAGAGGGGAGGATCGACGGAAGAGTTGGCTCTTGCCTATATAGATGGCGTATTAACCTCGAGAACTCGCTCATGTACTTTCGCGCGCGCGTCCTGGTTGCGTGCCTGTCGTCATGCGCCTTATTAATTATCCGAGTATCATCCGACTCGAGCACGCAAAATTCGCAGGTTGGTTGCGTATTGTTGGCATGCTGGGAGAGGGAGAGAGAGAGAGAGAGAGAGAGAGAGNCGATCAAAGACAGAAGGATTTTTTCTAAACCACGACGACTCCGACAGCGAAACAGGAACTTAGACAAAGGAGAGGATCGACGGAAGAGTTGGCTCTCGACTATATAGATGGCGTATTAACCTCGAGAACTCGCTCATGTACTTTCGCGCGCGCGTCCTGGTTGCGTGCCTGTCGTCATGCGCCTTATTAATTATCCGAGTATCATCCGACTCGAGCACGCAAAATTCGCAGGTTGGTTGCGTATTGTTGGCATGCTGGGAGAGGGAGAGAGAGAGAGAGAGAGAGAGAGAGAGAGAGAGAGAGAGAGAGAAACAAAGAGAGGTATATTCGCTCGTGGCAATCGGTGAGAGTAAGACGATGATCGTCATCCGCCTCCAATGACGTCGTAGAGAACTGTCCGACGAGAGTGTCCGACGTCGTCGTCGAATAGAGAGAAAAATATATACGAGACACGGACGGTATCGGCACATATCGGGATCGGGAAGTCGGTATCGACGTACGCAACGTCGACGACGCGTTATCTCGCCGTGAAAAAACGTGCAACCTGTTGAGGGGTCGATGAAGAGAGGATGTGTAAAACCTCGGTAACGAGCAAGGATGCGCGGGACAAACGCGCGCCCGCGCTGTCACAAAAAGCGGTTCTGTAACGGCAGTTTCCCGCGCGCGCACACGTCGATCTGTCGATACCTTTTTAACTCTTCGATTGGTAAGCACCGAGCGCGCTCGCGGCCTCTGCCACCCCCTACTAGCTAACTTCTTTTCCGCTACCTGACTGCGTTCGCCCGTCCGCCATGTGTGAAGACGTGTGTGTACTAATATCGGCGCGCAATCCACGAACGACGCTATTTTCGCGGCGGCAGGGGAGAGGTCGAATCACGTTTAATTTAATCCGCGAGCGATCAGAGAATGCTGAGTGATCGGTTTGTTAATTTATATATATATATATATATATATTTAAATTCACTAGGTATTGACCGTTGAAATTATAAATATTCTAGTAATTTCGCTCACTTCTGTAATTCTCACCACGTTTTGAGATATACAACCGACTACCTTAATTTTTGATAAGAACTTTGACATTCCTCAATCGTTGGTCTTTCATATTAATCAGACACAAATGTAGTGATGCTCCGAAATTAAACATTTTCGTAAGCGAATGTAGTTTCAACTATACCGAGAGAAATATAATAAATAAAACTGAGAAATAAAAATTAATAGCTGGATATTAATAATATATTCTCATATACTAATATACTTATTTTACGTTGAGAAAAAGTCATCGATTGAGAAAATGTACATTTTTGTACGGCTTTTTTTTATCTGTAGCTTTCCATAAAAGCTATTAAAGATTATTCCACTTAAACAAAAGATTTTAAATTTTAGTAAAAAATATT
>NW_014562102.1:0-660 GCF_001313825.1 Dinoponera quadriceps
AATTTACACTTACATCATTGCAAATATACCTCAAGGAAATCCTTATATCTTTGCATTACCAGATTACAAGAAAAAACGTTTTAAATATTTGATAGCATAAAATTTATTACGTACATATTCCGTGAATTGTGAGGCAGAAATTCCTCTTAGGTTTTGAGGTACAAAACTTCGTAAGCATATTGCAACAAAATACATTACATTGAATTTATTAAATCACGATATAACACAATTGGCTAATAATATGGATCATGACAAAAATATACATATGCAATATTATCGTCAGTTTATTCCACAAATGCACATAGTAAATATGTCACAATTACTTAAAATAGTACAGGGATAAGTTAGCGATATTAAACACGACAAGCAAGAAAATTTACAAATCGACACAAATAAGACGGATTTTACAATAAATGAGACACGGGAAACAGAACATTATGCGGATAGTAGCAATAATTCTGATGCATATACAGTAAGTCCGAGAAAAAACAGTTCGTATATGAGAATAAATATACTAATTATTATATTCCTCATTATATGTTAAATTTCTCGTAATATACACTTTAATTATGTGTAGCATCACCATATAATCGAACAAAGCGGATTAGATAAACACAAGAAGAAATAATAAACATATATTAAACAACGGGTTTGAGAGAT
>NW_014562103.1:0-254 GCF_001313825.1 Dinoponera quadriceps
CTACCTAATCTTGTTATTCAAGAGTTAAAGATGGTTTGCGCTTATTTAGACGGCTTATAGACTAATAAAAACCTACTTGACTATACTGACAACTTTCTTACTTTCCTTTTAAAATTTAATTCTACAGATTGAATTTTAATGCTACTTTCAACAACTTACTTTGACGCTAAAACGAGAATTTAAGACATTATCAAGTTCAAAATAAACGTTATATTATAAGAATTAAAACTGAGCCTATTTTGCTATCTTAGCTC
>NW_014562104.1:0-526 GCF_001313825.1 Dinoponera quadriceps
AGAAGGAGCTCCATTTCTTCTTTTTCAGCTCTGGCGAGCCTCGGTCCCTGGTGTAGCCCCACGGTGGGGTCCAGAACCGCCTCCTCTTCTTCCTCTTTGCGGAGCTCTCGTTTTTAGAGCTCCGCTTCTCTTCGGGCGGAGGCGATAAATTTCCCCTCATGTTCGGGGTTGAGGACGGGGCGGCCCGGGTCTTTTCTTTTGCCGCCCACCTTTACCGCCTGCTTAGTGTCCTCGTCCGTATCGGACACCGTCGAGTGATGCGAGTCGATGTCCACTACCAGGAGTTCGTCCTCGTCAGCGGGGCCCTCACCGCTTACAGGTCGAGACAAGCTCTCCCCAGGATCGGCTTCATCCCCGCTATCAGATCCGGGCATGATCCTCCGCTTCTTGGCCTTCTTCACGATCCGGTCTTTCGGCCTTCTGGTGTTTGAGGCCCCTGCGGCCCGAGAGTGAGCCCCCCCCCCCCCCCGTGGCTACTGCTCCCGCGTCACCACTGCCTCCAGCCGTCAAGCGCGACGGCACATCG
>NW_014562105.1:0-1274 GCF_001313825.1 Dinoponera quadriceps
CCCCACGGTATTTTTTTAGTAGATTTTGCTAAATGTTGAAACCTCTTAGCTTGACACTTCGGCAGAGTACTACGATCCTGTCGTCGCGAGTGCATCTGTTATCCAGCCAATTCAGCTACAAACTGAGTCACGGGACGACAGCTCGAAGTAGCCCTCAGAGATTTCAGAAATCCTCTACACCTCGATTAACACGTACTCAGCACAATTAACATTTGTTCCACTCTACCTCTCATCTTTCCTTTCATTAGTTTCCCTCCCTGTCACAGTAAACACTGCGTGGAGAGAACAGGCGTCTGGCCTTTACATTGGCTACTAGGGATCTCCACGTTGCTAGCGACGATATGCTAGCAGAACACCTTAGGTGTATAACTGAGTTATTATCGTCACAGGAGAATACACATTCACCGACACACCGTTCTTCATTGGCTCCTTTTTATTCACCCATCCATCACCCTTCTTCTCCTCGCCCACCAAGTATCTCAATTCCGACACTTGATTCTCCCTATTGTTCACCCCCACGGTCTCCGTAAAATACACCTCTTATNAACCTTCTTGTTCTCTGTCACCTAGACTACGCACCCCAGATTTGTTTCTAGTCCCATCCAACTCTTTTACTTCTTTAACAGATCCTACTACTTCCAACTCATTAATTTCCCTTTAAATTCCACACGTGCACTTACAAATACATTACACATTTATATCCGATTAAGTGAATCTTTCTTACTGACAAAATGTATATTTTAGTATAACTTTCGTATTGTTGTATTTTGTAAACATATCTCGTTATCCTGTTGTTATTTTATTAATCTCCGAGATTGTAAGTCAATTTAATCTTATTTAATTTAAAATTTTCGTGCCTTCACAACTGTTTCCCCAATTATTTCCCTCGCGGTCCTATCTAAGGTAAAGGGTTGTAGAACCTTCACCTAAATTAGGACCACCCTGCGTNATTCACCTAAATTAGGAACATCCTGCGTACGTCTTTGTCGAAGAAAAGTGATCCTTCCGGTCTCTGACCTACATCGCCGGCATATAGTTTCGTTTGGGACGAGCGTTCGTGAGTGAAGTCGTTGCGTTCTTTTCCAGGACGTAGCAGCCATGTTGAAATTGGAGGCTAGTCTGGGATGATAAGAGCGGTAATTGGAAAAGGTTAAGAATACGCAATCCATTATTAATAAGGGCAAAATCGAAATGGCTTATCGGAAGTCCTTTCCGTCCGATCTTCGTAGACCACGCGAAAAATTAATAACCATCCATGTCACACCAACTAGCAT
>NW_014562106.1:0-1048 GCF_001313825.1 Dinoponera quadriceps
GCCTGAAAACATCGACAACAGAAGAAATGGCTGACAGGATTAACGCTTATTCAAAATGATCTTCGAATTACAGGATATTGCTTCTACATTCGATATCAATATTGGTAGTGCGAATCTCTGTATCAGAAATAAACGTCATTCTCAAAAAGTATGCGCATTTTAGATTCCACGAAAGTTAACGAATAAACACAAACTTGATAAGTTTGTAGATGGTTCATTAATTATTCCTACAATATAAAGAAAGGAGAGATGACTATTTGCAGTCTCTTGTCACTACTGATGAAACCTGAGTCCACCATTTTACCCCAGAAACCAAAATAGCATCGATGCTGTGTTGACATCCTTCACTTGAAAAATCAGAAATGCAAAAANTAATTGTGGACTCATTTTTTGGGATATGAGAGACCTATTACATACTGATTTCTTAATAGAACAGCGGACTATAAACGTTAAATATTACTCCACTTTATCGAAGGGTCCAGTAAAACAGGCACCCGAAACAAGTGTAAAAACAATGAACATTCTGTCTATTTCTTTCGGGATAATGCGAGTCGCCGCTTCTATGTTGGCTGCAATTAATAAACGTCTGCTTTTGGACAATCCTCTCGCATCCGCCGTATACCAGGTGTATGCATAAGTTTTTTCCGGTTTAACTAAGAGATGGCGCCAGCGAAAAATACGCAGCGTATTAATTTGACACATACGTCATTTTGTTCGTCTGACATTTAAAACTACAAANTATTTTTACAGCAAGAATAATTGTGGACTCATTTTTTGGGATATGAGAGATCTATTACATACTGATTCCTTAATAGAACAGCGGACTATAAACGTTAAATATTACTCCACTTTATCGAAGGGTCCAGTAAAACAGCCACCCGAAACAAGTGTAAAAACAATGAACATTCTGTCTATTTCTTTCGGGATAATGCGAGTCGCCGCTTCTATGTTGGCTGCAATTAATAAACGTCTGCTTTTGGACAATCCTCTCGCATCCGCCGTATACCAGGTGTATGCATAAGTTTTTTCCGGTTTAACTAAGAGATGG
>NW_014562107.1:0-271 GCF_001313825.1 Dinoponera quadriceps
GTCATCAGAGGATGTATGCATAGATTTGTTACGAAGAATGCTGGAAAAAACCTTTTTATCGAGACTTGCCGAAAACCTTTTTTATCGCAACTGCTATCGGAAACCTTCGCTAAGCGCTAATGGATTTGTTATCAGAGGATGTATGCATAGGTTTATTACGAAGAATGCTGGTAAAACCTTTTTTTATCGCAACTGCTGTCGCAAACCTTCGCTAAGCGCTTATGGAGACGTTATCAGAGGATGTATGCATAGGTTTGTTACAAAGAATGCT
>NW_014562108.1:0-789 GCF_001313825.1 Dinoponera quadriceps
AAGATGTGAACGACGAAGAGCGTGCCGGACGCCCGAGCACGTCAACAACAGACGAAAACATTGTTGAAGTGAAGAAAATAGTATTGGCCAATCGTCGAATCACCGTTAGAGAAGTTGCTGACCTAAACATATAAATTGGCTAGTGCCATTCGATTTTTACTAATGATTTGGGCATGAGACAGGTCGCCGCGAAATTCGTACCAACGCCCCTGCTCACACATCGTTGCTTGTGCGGGAATTTTTGGCCAAAAACAACACACTAATGATGCCGCAGCCACCGTACTCCCCAGACCTGACCCCCTGTGACTTTTCCTTGTTCCCGAAACTGAAGAGGCACATAAAAGGACGACGCTACGCTATGATTGAGGAGATAAAGGCGGCATCGAAGGAGGAGCTGAACAAGATCACAAAAAATGATTTTTTGAAGTGCTTCGAGGATTGGAAAAAACGTTGGCACAAGTGTATAATATCTGATGGGGATTACTTTGAAGGAGACAAAATAGATATTCATGAGTAAATAAATAATTTTTGAAAAAACACAAAATTCGCGATAGTTTTTGAACAGACCTCGTATTCGGTGAGCTATTGGGTGAGTACAAAAGTTCGTGCGGAAGTGCAATAGATGGTGTTAGAAGCGGCTTAAAGTTTTGTCATTAATACCGCCATCTTCGTAAGACATATCGTTGGAAAGGTGATGTGTGCAACGTTCATTTCAAACAAAAGAATTTGTGTAGATAAGAAACTGCTTCGAGAAAGATTATTTTCAAAATGAGTGTCGAAAAGGTGCAT
>NW_014562109.1:0-1036 GCF_001313825.1 Dinoponera quadriceps
AAATATCAAAATCAGAATCGGCAGCGTCCACACTCACGTGGCGCTGACATATCCAAATCGTCTCTTTTGATTAAGACATAGGAAGAGGATAAAAGGGGACGTAAGACCGGCGCGAGCGCTACTCTAACTCTCAACTCTCTAGCACCGACACGCTGTCGGACGCACACGTAAAATTGTATCGGGCAATCAAGTAATAAACGACCACTTCAGTTTTTATAAATCATGAGGCACTTTATTAAATGTCGCGCTTCACCATCTCCTTTCTGTTCTACCGGCTGTGCCGGTCAACCCTACATTACCGCGACGTTTCGAACGCGCAACAATGATGAGATAAATGATTCTGACCGCAATGAAAGTGACAAACAGTTCTCTGCGCTAACTGACTGTTTGGAAAATAAAGGTCAAAAGAAGAAATATTGTCGACGAAGTCCTAGATATAATTTTAGGGGATGCCGGACGCGGAAGACAAAAGCTCTTTTTAAATTCGGAAGGAAGTGAAAATCTCAAGAAAAGGGTTGCCTCTGACGCCTCCCGTGAAAATGTAAACTCTCAAGATATTCCTGAACAAGAGGACTATTTCCAAATTTCCCGTAATTGCTTTAAAAATATTCCAAAATTAGGGGACAGTTTCTAGATTTCTCATAATCCCTTAAAAAATATTTCTAAGAAAGAGGACAGTTTTCAGATTCCCCGTGATTCCTTAAAAATATTCCTAAACAAGAGGACAATTTTCAGATTCCTCGAAACTCCTCCAATGAATCCGTAAATTGAACCGAAGTGGAACGTCACCGTACCTTCCATGAAATTATTCCAAAACGGAAGATAATTTCCAAGTCTCGGACGAATTTCCAATTAAAAATTTACATAAAAAACGGAATAAAAATTAGCATGATTTTTATAATAAGTTTGACCTTTTAGACCCTAGTGCAGATAAGAATGACGCCCAGACTTTTTACGTAGGGCTAAGTAATATGACCGGTACACTGTGCCCGACCTTCGACACTGGTGGTGGCGCGGCCCACTTCGCTCCCGCTTT
>NW_014562110.1:0-472 GCF_001313825.1 Dinoponera quadriceps
AAATATTTGAATGAAACTGAGCTGCAAATAGTTGCAGAAGAATCTGATAGTGAAGAGTTTATTGCTTTTATTCCTATAAGTCATACCACTACGTGCAAGCAACATGCCGTCTGTTGCAAGATACTGTAGATCACTACAAGTTGCTGCAAGTTTATGCTTATTCATATTCTATGCCTACAAAATGACTCGCACTGAGCGCTATCAATTCAGTCTGAATTTTGCATCAATCATGGCAAGACGCAAATATTTGAATGAAACTGATTTGCAAATAGTTGCAGAAGAATCTGATAATGAAGAGTTTGTTTCAGAATATGAATATCATACAAGTGATGAGTTTGAAACTGAACAATTCGATGATAATGCCGCAGACTCTGAACAAACTATGAGAGATGAACAACATATTACTTCAAAAGGTGGTAAATTGCAATGGATTTGCTTCCTTTCAACAGCATGGTCGTCTATCTGCCGACAA
>NW_014562111.1:0-1503 GCF_001313825.1 Dinoponera quadriceps
AAAATTTTGGAGCAGTCGGAGTTATCGTTACCAACGAGTGAGAGCTATCATCGAAAAAGAGTCAGAGCTACCATTACCGTCTCACGTTGTCGTTTCGCGCTTTTGCTACCGTACCGAGAAAAACGCGTGTGACCTTTGTGAAGGAGTCCCGGAGCTGAAAGACCCTTGGCGGTGACCAGAGGGAGAGAAAGAACGAGCAAGGGGCGAAGAGAGAGCGAGCGAGAGAGCGAGTGAGAGAGCGAGCGAGAGGGAAGGATAGAGGATTACCGACAAGGACCAGCCGCCCGGGAGCCCGCAATTGTAAGGCCGCCACACCGCGTTCTATTATTTGTTAATTTTTTGGTGATTGGGATTTTCGTGGCGTGCGAGGTCCCGGCCCCTTGGCTCGACGGCCGGTCGATTATCGATCGCGAGAAGCGGACGTCCCGGGTCCGCCGCGGCATATCAACGAGCGAGTACGTATTGTATTGTTTTGACGCGGTTTGAAACAAAAGAAAGACGGACGAAATAAACGCGAGTGCTATCGAGGTCGCTGTTCTTTTTCCTTTCTGGTTTTTTTTTCACTCGTTCCTATTCCTGTGTCGTTCGCCGACTGCTACCGGCGATCATACGGATCCCCCCGGCCACCGACTTAAAATCACCCTAAAGTAAATGCATCATTTTTGTAACATATGTTACGTCATGTAAGAGGATGTACGCAATAAACATCGCGAGGCCTAAACGTACTGGCAGATCTGCAGATCAGTTCAAGGTCCGGAGAGATCATTTATTCCTATCGCAGTACATACGTTAGGTGGTCCTTTATTTAGGTCAAAGGACTTAATCTCTTTACCTGGGATAGGACCATATGAGAGTGTTGAAAGGCGAATTCAGATTGAAGTAATTGATAGGAAATGAATGAATAAATGTAACAACTTAGTTAAATTTAGGACACTGGGAATAAAACAGTTTATTAATTATACTAATAACATAATTTGGTTCTGATCTGGATTAATAATAGTGATAAATTGATGGGAAAAGTCATGGTAAAAGATGCAATATTTAAAAGATGCAACAGTTAGCTAAAGTTGAGCAATGAGATACGCGGGTTAACATTAAACAAATTTTATAAATCAGCGTTATTGGAATAATGCAAATAAAAGATGAAGATTAAAGTAAGATTAAGTAAAAAGTAATCCGTGTAACTTAATATAATACAATCAGATTTAACGTGACAAGAATGTTTAACGTATCGGTACGGCGGGAACAACATCATTATATAATACAAGGAAGATAGTAATTACGCAGTATATGTGTGTGTTTTAAGGAGTGAAGTTGGGATTGGAGATTGTCTTGAAATGATCAAAAGTCATGTTTAAATATGAAATAGAGACTTACTTAGTTTTAGGGAATCGATTGTGGTGAATAGTACGTAGAACATGGGTTCACGATATTTTCCTTTATCGTGGTGTACTGGATTCTTGGGACCTCGGAATACCGAGAGAAATAGTTCACTTAAGAGAT
>NW_014562112.1:0-2804 GCF_001313825.1 Dinoponera quadriceps
TTCATCTGCATCTAACGATGTTATCCAGCCAGATATAGTGGTGGTGTGAGAAACGAAATTTCTTGCTTTCCGTGTTATACATAGCCTTTATTGACAATGTTATTGCGAATCACGAATCTAGAATTATCAGCATAAATGCAGAATCATCTTTGTCAGAAGTGTTGCGCGTCCAAAAACGTCGCGGTAATGTGGGGTTGCCCGACACAGCGCGGAAGAGTAAGAAGGAGGTGGCGAAACGCGGTAGCCAATAAAATGCTCTCTTTTTGATAGTTAAAACTGAACTGGTCGTTTATTTCTTGATTGCCCTATACACTTTTATGTACGCGTCTAACAGCGTCGGTATCCAAAAATTTTAAGTCGCACGTTACAATATTGTGCACGCGTCCGACAGCGGGTCAGTATCCGAGAGTTGAGATTGTGAGTAGCGCTCGCTCTGGTCTTACGTTCCCTTTTATCCTCTTCCAATGGCTTAATCAAAAGGAGCGGTTGTTGATGTGTCAGCGTCATCTAAACAAGGACGCTGACCATCCTGATTGCGATATCTCTATTGCGGGAATGCCAGGTTGCATTTCCGAATAGCGATGTTTGGCAATTCGGAGCAGTGGCTCCGCGTTAAGGATGACATATTTTATTGTTGCGCTTACAACAGAAGCAACATTCTCCAAGCTGTCAGCTAAATTTGGACTTTTGGAGATAAATCTATTTGCATCAATTACACAGCTACACAAAAATAAAATTTTTGGAGGCAGAGGGTGTGACTATGTTTACTGTATGTTTTTGGGGTCACTGAATCCGAATCCTAGGACGGTTTAACCCCTGGACGTCAGGATTTGTCCATAACCTCAAAAAACACTTTAAAATTTATTAAAATATCTAATCCCGATTATCCAAAACGATTGAAAACCTAAGAACCTGGTAACTCATCGACTCGCCAACTAAATTTATAACTCCATAACCCTTCATCTTTATTCTCTTTACGAAAATAAATTTTTGGCTCGTAAACGTAGATGAGACCGTCGGCATTAGCGTTACCCGATGTATACCGCGAGGAGGTTGCACGATCGGATTTTATACATCATTTAGCCCTTAAAAGGGCTCTTTACAGTTAAACGAATAAATAAATAAATAGATAAATAAATAAATAAATAAATATATAAATAAAAAGCGAATAACAGATTTGTAGTTTTAGTCTTTCCCTTCTCATTTTAGACTTTCTTCTTTTTCGAACTATATCGAGTTCTTTTCTCCTCAAAAGATCGATGCAATATCTTACGTTTTCTATTTCTCTTTACGAGTACGTCTTTCTTCAGATTCTAGCAGAAATCTGCCATCATATGTTAGTGCCATCTTCCCTGATAGCGACTTTCCATTACTTTTATGTCTTGATGAAAGCGTTCACCTTGTTCTTCGCTAAAATCTCCTAGGTTGTGTGGAAATTTATCAAGATGTGAGTGCAAAAAATGTAATTTCAAATTCATCAAACAACCTAGTTTTTCAAAGTTTTTTACCATATTTTTAACGATTTTTTTATACTGTGGACTTTTTGTATTAAGTGATTCAGTATTAATATAAAAATTTCCTGTTAATCTTCAAACCCCATGATCACCTCTGATCATAATTAAAAGATGATACCTTTGCGGTATCATTGCAAAAAAAAATTCAGGAAAAAAAATGTTTCGAAAATTTTCACGTTTTTCATGTTTAAATCGGCCATATTTTTTCTCCTTGAGGGTTAATCGCAATTTTGACCTCGGATTCTGAAAGAACATGAAATTTTACGTCGGAAAAGAGCCTGTGAAATTTTTTTGTAGACCGATAGCATAAAAAAAACTCGGTGAATAGTTACTTAAAATTCGCGTCGTTTGGGCGTTAATGGGTTAAAGCCTAAAAATTTCTGTTTCTATGTTTGTTAAAGTTGATGAATTATAACTCGTTTATGTTTCTATTTACGTTTTCTACGGTTTAAAATTAGCAATATGCCAAAAGCAGATGCAACTACAGTGAATAAGTTCTATAAGAAGTCGCAAAATATAAAAGAGAGATTAATTTTCTTCCTAGCGCTATGGTCGCAAATCGTGTTCTAAACATCTATATTTTCCATCCGGACAAGACGACAAAGCATAATTGTAAAATCAAACGAACTCACCTAAGTAAAGTTCGATTTGAATTATGCTTGATGTCTTGTCCGAATGGACATTTCCCACCCTCGATAAAAGTTACCCCCCCCCCTTTTTAAGTTTACACAACTTGCTCCATTTTCTCAACAAATGGCGTGGATAACATGCACGAAGGCGCGCGTAAAAGACGGCGCCACATTTTCGGTTGTTTTTGAACTGTTGACAAATACGTGCTGAGGAGACTACTACATTTTCCATCGGAACAAGACATCAAGCGTAATTCAAATCGAACTTCACTTAGGTGAGTTCGTTTGATTTTACAATTATATATATTGAGTTGGCAAATAAGTTCGTTCGGTTTTGTTGACTGGAATAAAATACAATTTATTTAATATACAAAATATATACTAATCAATAATGTATTGACCATTCTTTTCTATGACTTCTTGCCATCTTTTTATCAAATTCATAATCCCACATTCATAAAACGGCTGAGGTTTACCGGCAAAAAACTGATCCAGTTGCGTTTTAACAGCTTCATTATTAGCAAAGTTTTTCCCGTTCAGAGAATTTTACAGCGACCGGAACAAATGAAAATCATAGGGTACCGGTGAATAAAGAGGATGAGGCAAAACATTCCAGCCAAGCCTTAACAATTTGTTCCGAGTAGGTAATGAAGTATGGGGT
>NW_014562113.1:0-218 GCF_001313825.1 Dinoponera quadriceps
CGATCCATTTTCGCACATCCTCGTAATTTCTAAAGTTTGTATCCACCAAACCGTGCTGCATCGAGCGGAACAAGTAATAGTCCAAAGGAGCTAAGTCTGGTGAATACGCTGGATGCGGAAGAACTTCCCACTCGAGCTGCATCAACATTTCTTTGACGGCTTTGGCAACGTGAGGTCGAGCGTTGTCGTGCAAAAGCATGACTTTACGTCGATTGCTG
>NW_014562113.1:263-527 GCF_001313825.1 Dinoponera quadriceps
TGCTGGCCTTTTTTCCAACAATGCTTCATTCAGACGGTTTAATTGTGATTGATATCGATCCCCCGTGATACTTTCGTTAGGTCTCAATAGCTCATAAAAAACGACGCCTTGCATATCCCACCAAATGCAAAGCATTGCTTTGTGGCCATGAATATTTCTCTTTGATGTGGATGTCGATGGTTAGCCAGGGTCTACCCATGATTTTCTTCGTTTAAGATTATCGAAGTATATCCATTTTTCATCGCCAGTCACTATTCGCTACAA
>NW_014562114.1:0-533 GCF_001313825.1 Dinoponera quadriceps
GCCCACCCGTTCAACAAGTTTGGAGAAATATAAGTAAGGGTTTTGAGCGAAATTGGAAT
This sequence comes from Dinoponera quadriceps, assembly GCF_001313825.1. Classification (NCBI taxonomy): domain Eukaryota; kingdom Metazoa; phylum Arthropoda; class Insecta; order Hymenoptera; family Formicidae; genus Dinoponera; species Dinoponera quadriceps. The sequence continues at coordinate 60 of NW_014562114.1, forward strand.
TTGCCGAACTGTATTGGTGCTGTGGATGGTAAGCACATCCTCATTAGAGCTCCTCCACATTCTGGCTCATTATTTTTCAACTACAAGAAAACATATAGTATTGTATTGTTGGCTGCTTGCAATCATAGGTAAACATTTTTTTTTNTTTTAATTAATAAAGCAATTTGTAGATGTACACCTTTTAAATATGTTTCAGAATTCAAATGCTTTTTTATTTAATATTGTTTTTTATTTACTGAAATTGAGTGAAAATGAGACTATACAAATGTAATCATAATTATTTGTTTATATAGATATGAATTCATTGTAGTTGATATTGGTGCATATGGAGGAGAAAGTGATGGGGGAATCCTTGCAAGAAGTGAGTTTGGAAGATCTTTACAAGAAGGTATCCTTGATATACCTTTAGAATCAAAGAAGTTGCTAAACAGTGATTTTGATACTCCATATTTCTTTGTTGGAGATGAGGCATTT
>NW_014562115.1:0-726 GCF_001313825.1 Dinoponera quadriceps
GACCAAATACGCTAGTTCCATGAGGAAAGGTAAAAGAAGTCAATCTGCTGGCAAATCATGCGAGTTTGCTTGTAATAAGCGAAGTAACGTTAATGTCGAGCGAATCTTGCGTTTCTTTACGTTAAATCGTGAACGAATGCAAGCTGAAGAGTGTGATTGAAATATTCACCTTTATTACGTTATTTCCATGCGGAAGCCACGAGCATTTAACGCGGCGAGTGTTTCTTTCGATTCTACATCAGAAAACGTGAACTAATGAAAATTCTCAATTCCGCTCAAATCTTTTCGGCCAAATAGTTCCACCAGAAAAGGTAAAAGAAATCATTCTTCGAGCGAAACTTGCGAATTTGCGCGTAATAGGCGAAGAAACGTGAATGTCGAAAAATCTTGCGTTTCTTTACGTTAAATCGTGAACGGGTGCAAACTGGCGAGTGTGATTGAAATATTCAGCTTTAATACGTTATTTCCATGCGGCAGCCTCGAGCATTTCACGCGGCGAACGTTTCTTTCGATTCTACATCAGAAAACGTGAACTAATGCAAATTCACGTTTCGGCTTGAATTTTTGCGACCAAATACGCAAGTTACATTTGAAAAAGTAATAGAAGTCAATCTGCTTGCGAATCTTGCGAATTTGCTTGTAATATGCGAAGTAACGTGAATGTCAAGCGAATCTTTCGTTTCTTTACGTTAAATAGTGAACGGATGCAAACTGGCGAGTGTGATT
>NW_014562116.1:0-17641 GCF_001313825.1 Dinoponera quadriceps
AAGTAGCTGCTAAGCGTGGCGGAGCCGCTCCCGTCGCGCGCGTCCCTGATTACACGGGACGTAACAATAACTATTCACACGTATGCATATAGTCGTACATATATTTAATAAATTCAATTTTTAATTAAGTTTCCTGTATTAATTTATAAGAGTTCTCCATAGTGTGTGCGTATAGTATGATATAGTAGTGAGCGCTCGGGGATGCGTCATCGCGGGTAAGACCTTTAATTTATTTTTATGTTAAATAAATTTTATTGCCCTTTTATAATGTAAAGATTGGGATGCGGGTTTTAGTGAATATTATCTGTCGGCGTTTGTGAATCTAATGAGTCATAATTTATAACATTTGGCTTTGTAATTATTAAACTATTAAGCAAATGAGAATTTTTATATAAGGCCGAGCACGGATGTATAATGCGTGCATGCATTATAACGTATATCGCGGTTCGTAGTGTAAGGTATTTTAATACAATGAATTTAATATTATGCTTTTAGAATTTAACGCATGTTCTCTTATTATTGATGGTTGGTACTGTAAGTTAGCATATAACAATAGTGTATAACTGTGTATTTTGTCTTTAAATAAATAAAGCGGAATGTTGAATCATAACGGTGGTAATAGTTTTATAATTATCGCGAATTTGCTTACTCTGAGTAATTATTTAAATTATATAAATGTTATATATATGCCTCTCGCGTCCAGCTATTTTCCGTTAAGTCGGTCTCTGATTGGTCGCTCTGGGCTTTAAGAGTCTTGTCTTGATTCCAGGGGGTTCAGGCAGGTAAAAGTGACATTTGTGATTAATGGATGCGGGCGTTGTTGTATAGACAGAGAGCGAAGATACCGTTGGGTTTGCGACGCACGCATGGTGCCGCTACTCGGGCGACAGGTATATCAGGGCGGTGTATGTATGTGTACGTAAGACTGATTTTGGTTGTGTGCGCTTTTCGAGCGCGTTGCGTGTATAGTATATGTTTAGGTCGGCGCGTGCCACGATATGCGGTAGGTCAAGGGTGCGTATAGCATGTGTTTCTGTGATGTGAAGCTAAGTATTATTTCGAAATAATATTAAATTTTGCGCGCAGAGTTACGGTGAACAACTTCAATGTTTTGGAAAAAGTTTTGAGGCGGGAACGTTACACCTCCTCGCCCATTATCCGGGCCCATATGTGGGTCGCTTCGGCTGGCATCATCGGACACAGAACTTCACCAAAATCGTCGTCCTCGCTTTCGTCGCTCGCGATACGAAGTTGCTCCATGCTGCTGAGCTAATGCGCCGGTTCTGTGTCGCGCTGCCCCTTTTTTAGGTCCGCGGCACTCGATAGGCGGTGCGACTACTGCGCTGTTGCCGCACTCCATCGGTAGCTTGGTGCGTTCGCATTAAGCAAGAGTCGGTAATGACCGTTGTTTCCGGGGTTTCCCGCGAGGCTGGCGCGGCGCAGGGGCCGCTGGTTCGGTGGCACGTTGGCTCGGTCGTCCACGAGGGCGAGCGGTGCGTTCCGTTGGATGGTTTTCGGGGCGCTGGGCCGGCTCAAATGCGTTCGGTTTGACTTCGATTTCTTCTCGGTGGTCCTCCGGCCGTTCGGGTGTGTTCGGTTCGGCGGCGGTCTCCTCTCGGTGGTCCTCCGGTCGCTCGGATTTGAGGTCCCGGACGTAAATATGGCGATGCCATCGGTGCTGTCGGTCCCGCAGATCGACAATGACCGGGAAGATCCTTCGCACCTCGACCGGGCTGCTGTATCGGGGCGAGAGCTTCGCCTTCACTCCGTGAGCTTTGCTGGATACGGGATGGTTGCGTTTCCAAACCAAATCTCCCAGTTTGGGTCGCCATACGCAGTGTCGGAGATTGTACTGCCGTTCTTGGTGTTGGAAGCTGCGCGCCAGGTTTATCTCCACCAGTTCCTGGGCTTCGGCCAACTAACGGCGTATCTGGCTCAGTGTTCCGCGTAGCGCCTGACGACCTCTCTCTCTGCTGATTGCGGATTGGCCATTTCGCGCCCATGATTCAAATATGCCGGAGTGTAGTCTGTCGCCTCGTGTCGGGCGGTGTTATAAGCGAAATGGATCGCGGCTAGCTGCTCGTTTCATCGGCGGTGGTCCTTCCCCACATACTGGGCGATCATTTTGCTGCCTCCCTGGCACAGCCGGTTTTAACGGACCGGTTGGTGCGTTCTACGGGATTGTACTGCGGTGAGTACGGCGGCGTGGTGCGATGTCGGATCCCGGTTTGGTCAAGCAGGGTCCGCATCTGGAGGGACGTAAACTGCGTCCCGTTATTTGAGACCAAGATGTCCGGGTATCCATGGCAGTATATGATCTGGTGCGTGACCGCCCGGATCACGGCGCCGGCGGTGGCCTTTCGGAGGAGGGCTAGTTCCAGCCACTTCGTGAATCGGTCCTGCATTGTGAGTAGCCACTGGTGATTCTGTCGGGAACGAGGCAGAGATCCGACGAGATCCAGACTGACCTGTTCCAAGGGCGTCTGTACATGGGTGACGTGGAGGAGTCCGGCGGGCTGGCATTGCCCGGCTTTATAGGCCTTGCATCTTGGGCAATCTCGCACGTACTGAGCGATGTCCCGATGCATCCTGGGCCAGTACCACCGCTGGATCCCCCAGACTACGGCTAGGCATTCCAGCTCAATGGCACTGTAATTACGTTCAGCCTTATTGAATGTGCGGCTGACGTAGACTATTTCTCGTTCCCTCTCGTCCAGGTTCTGGGTCAACACGGCTCCCAGTCCCATCGTACTGGCATGCATATTGGTATCGGTATGCATAATGAAACGCCGAATGAAGTCGGGGCAGGCCAGCACTAGCGCGGTAATGAGGGCGTTCTTGAGCGCGCGAAAGACGCTGTCCTCAGCGTTTCCCCATGTCCATTGAGCGTTCTTCCTGGTCGGCTGTGCCAAAGGGGCAGCAATCGTGGAGAACCCCGAGATAAATCGGCGGTACCGTGAGGCCATCCCCATGAACTGCCGGATTTGTTGCACGCTGGATGGAGCCGGCTATTGGGCGATGGCACTAGTCTTCGCTGGGTCCGTTCGTAGTCCCTCCCGATCAACTATATGCTCCAGATAACTGAGACTGTCCCTCCCAAAGTGGCACTTATCCGAGTTCAGGCGGAGTCGGGCGACTCGCAGCCGGCGAAAGACTTTCCGGAGGACCGTCAAGTGTTTCTTAAACGTCCGGATGACCACGATGATGTCGTCTAGGTAGACTAGAACGTGGGGCTGTAGTGCGGGTCCTAGAACTGTGTTCAGGACGCGCTAGAAGGTGGCGAGTTCGGAACGTAGGCCAAATTGTATGACCTTGAATTGCAGGAGCCCCTTTCCCGGTACTGTGAATGAGGTGATCGGGCGACTTTCCGGTGTGAGGGCTACCTGCCAGTAGCCGCTTTTGAGGTCCATGATGCTCAGGCAGCGGGCTCCCCGCAATTTATCCAGGGTGGCTTGCACGTGAGGCAGCGGATAGGCGTCCTTCTCGGTGACTTCATTGACCCGTCTGAAGTCCACGCAGAACCGGGCGGGTTCCATCCTTCTTTTTCACCAGCACGATCGATGAACTCCAGGCGCTACGGGATGTCTCGATGATACCGTCTGCCTCCATTTGCGCCACGTCGCAATTGATGATCTTGCATGGCGCAGTTGCGAGGCCCATATCGTTGCTTGATCGACTAGCTCCCGAGTTTTAGCCGAATGTGGTGCTGTGCTTCGAGGGTAGGCCCTGTAATCCCCTCGAATTTCTTGAATTCGCCTGCAAGGAAGGACTGTAATTCGGCGGCTTAATCCGGGCTGTAGGTGACGAGTCCCGGGGTGATCTCACAAGCCGCAGCTTGCTTTCCGTGGTTAGGCGGATGGGTGAATGCTGGTGGACACAGTGGAATGCCCAGACGCACCCATAGGTTTGTGCCAATTAGAACGTCGTCGGGCAAATCCAGCATGATAAAAAACTGATGGTAGTAGATCCGGTTTCCCACTGTTGCGTGAATCGAGTTGACGCGAATAGTGTGGGGTGCCCTTCACAGCGCGATAGACCGGAAGGCGTTGGTGATACTTGGTGGCAATAAATTATTTCTTGATTGAAAAATGAAGTTGTCTTTATTATGTTGTCCGCCCGATACAATATTTCTAGTGTGACCGACAGCGTGTCGGCTCCCGAGAGCTGAGAGTCTAGAGTCGCCCGTCGCGCCGATGTCACGTCCCCTTTTATCCTCTTCCTATGTCTCAATCAGAGGGGACGGTTTTGATGTGTCAGCGTCACTTGGATGTGGATGCTGACCGTCTTGATTTCGGTATTGCATTCGCCAGAATGCAGAGTAGCATTTCTTCAAAGTGACGTTACGTAATTGGGGCAACGTGCGATCGTAATTTGTTTATGGCAATCGACACATCTCGTGGTTATGCTTACAATACCACCGGCAGGAGCAGCGAGGCTTCGCCGAGGATCTTTGCTACGGTGCTGTTGGACAATCAAACTTCCTGGTCTCGGCGTTCGGTCCGGAGCTGTAATCGGCGCGCGAGATTCAGGGTTGCAGCATTCACAAAAGAGGCCTCGGAGCCGGAATCGATGAGCGCTTGCAGGGTGCTCCTACAGGTGGACCGTAATGAACAGTTGCGGTCGGTATTTTACCATGATTCCGGCTGGGACTGGAAGGGGCCTATTTGGCCCTGGTCCGCGGGGCGTTTCCCGTCCGCGGATGGCATTCCCGGATGAGAACGCCGTCTTTTCCACACTGGGCACAGAACTTTCGGGTCGGTTGTCGATAATCGCGTCGAGCGTGGCCACGCTGTTTGCACCTCCGGCAGTGCGTATTTTACTGGTAAGCCATGGCGGCGATGGCTATCCTTGGCGGCCTATCTGGAGGTTGGTGCTCCCGGACTTGCTGCTGGATGGCCTCATATTCGGAGGCTCTTGCACTGAGCTCCCGGAGCGTGGTGACATCGTCCCGTCGGACGTACAGTTTGTACTCAGGCCTCAGTCCCTCGTATAACTGGTCGACTCGGTCCTCTACATCGGTGCGCCCGACCCGGCGCATCAGCGTCAGGACTCTTGTGGCATAGGCCCCGTAGGTCTCCCCATCGCGCTGTCGGCGGTTCTGGAGGTCGCGCAGCAGCTGGGTGTAATATCGACGCGACAGGTGGTGCTCCTGGAATGCCCGGGTGAACTCCTCCCAGGTGGTCCAGGTGCCTGATAGTTTCTATACCAAAGCAGGGAGTCGCCCTGCAGCAGCTCGGGCAGGCCAGCGAGCAGGTGGTCGAGGGTGAGTCCGTAACAGTGTCGCAGCTCCTCTACGCGCTTAAGGAAGGCGACGGGATCCTTCTCGGAAAATCGGCAGCCCCACTTACAGATCTGGTTGATCGTGCGGACGGCATCGGAGGCTTCGGTCGGGCTGGGGCTGGGAGGCCGGATGAGTCGCTTTGTTGTAACCGTTAGAGCCCTGGGGCTTGTTCGTCCGAGCGGAGGCTCCATTTCCTCGTCTGGAAGGCGTCGCATAGTGTGGACTTTCATCCTTTTCCTCAGCTCGTCCAAGGAGCCTCTAATATCCAGTCCTAGCTCGGCCACTCGGTCGCCCAGCTCATCTTTCGAGAGTGTGTAAATCTAGCCGCGGCGACTCGTGCGAGTCGAGTCGTCGCGGGTAATGTGGGATACCCTTCACAGCGCGTTAGAGCGGGAAGAGTCGGTGATGCTCGATGTAGAATAAATTATCTTTTGTTGAAAAAACGAACTTGTCTTTATTTCGTTGTCCGCCCGATACAATATTGCTTGTGCGATCGACAGTGTGTCGGTTCCCGAGAGTTGAGAGTCTAGTATCGCCCGTCGCGCCGATATCACGTCCCCTTTTATCCTCTTCCTATGTCTTAATCAGAAGGGATGGTTTGGATGTGTCAGCGTCACTTGAGTGTGGACGCTGACCATCCTGATTTCGATATTTCCTTTGCCAGAATGCAGGGTTGCATTTCCGCAAAACGACGTTTGGTAATTCGAGCCGTGGCCTTCGTTTATGGTCATTGACATGTCTCATCGTTATGTTTACAACATCCCTTCCCCGTTGAAGAGAGAAAACGGAGGGACGACATTTTCGTTTACAATAGTTTTTTCCCGTGGACAATATTTTACTATAATCGTTTTTTTTTAATTATTACATTATTTTTATTCGTTGGTTTCGTTTCGGCGGGTTTCTCTTAATTTACAGCAAAGTATTTAAATCTTTTTTTCTTATGTCGCTGTTGCGTTCTATAATAATTGGGTTATTTTTCGTAAAGTTTTGTAACTTTCTTAGTACTAGTATTATAACGATGATTACAATTATAATGGTTATTCCACTCGGCGCGGTTGAATAGATAAAAATATTTATGTTTTTCGAAAAACTTTGATTCTCTAGATCTTGGCGTATTTTGGACAATCTGTTTCCTAAATTTGTTAATTCCGCGGGGTTCTGTATCACTTTTTTAGTGTTAGAGTTCGTACCGTGTTGTTTTTGTTTTGATTCGCTGTGGTCTCTTGAGAAAACATGAGGTTATACTCTGGTATATTTATTTGTATTTCGTTGGTTTCAAACGTCTCCTGAGTCTGTATTATAGTATCTTCTATTGTCAGCCTACACTGTTATCGAAATTGAATAATTCCAGATTTTATAATTTTCTCTCGATATTCTAATTGTTCTTACAATGTATCAACGTTGGTTGTGTGTCGTGTGTTGAATACAACCAAGCGTTTTTTCTTATCAAAGAAATGATTACAGTTTGTTTTTTTTTACATAATTAATGTTACAATTTTTAAGTGTTTTTCGTGCAGTATACATTTGGATCTCACAGGGTGAATCAGAGTGTATACGATATATCAGAGTGTTGTGAAAACATGTGTATCGGTTCCCTAGCTTAATACATTCATTTAATTCGTTTTCAGCCAAAACTAAATATGTGTTACTTTCTGTATTGACAGCGATTTTTGTGTTTATGACGTCGGTCAGTGCGAATATGTTATCGTATACATGTATTGGAAGTGGTATTACTTGTACTATTTCGTAAGCCGGGTAAGTTATCAATGGTATCTTTAAAATAGTAAATATATTTCCTTTTTTATAGTAGAGCGCTAATTGATATATATTTACTTATTTGTAGGCAATTCTCTACTGAAGGGATAATTGGGAAATGTGTGCCTTCAGGTAGGTGTATTACTGTTTCCTTAAGATTCTTGATTATTTCTTCTACTGGTGTTATCTATTGTGGCAAGTTTCCTTGATTTATGTTGTTTAAATAGATCATTATATCTTCTTGATCACGCATAAGTTCGGTAATTACGGCATTTAAAATTGTAAAATGTCCATTTATTTCTTCTCCTTCGATAAATTCACTTTATTTCATAGAGAGTTTGTTTATACTAGTCATCAGTAAGTCATTGTTTTCTTTTAAAGTTTCTTCAAGGGTGCCCAAATGCCTTATTGTTTTATTAAAAATTTGTAATTGGTTTGCTACCGTACGCTTTAGTTTTCTGGTTATTTTCCAATACGCTCAATTGTTTATTTATTAACCTTTCATCATTCGCATCTATTATTCCGAATAAGGTTTTTGTTATGGAACCTACTCCATCAATTATTCCTCGTCGTGAGTTAGTGGTGCTTTTGTATATATTATTTATATTGTCTATCGTTTTGCGTATTCGTTCTAAATTTTTTTCTGTGATTTTGCGCAAGTTCACACATATGTGTGAGGAACGACATGTTAACATTGTCTGATATTCTTTTATTTGGTTATAACGGTGGTTCAGAGATTCAATATCCAGTTTAATTACCATCTTCCAAGTCGCGGCTACTTGGTGAAGTTATCTCAGTTTATCAAAGTACAACCCTGGTGTATTGCGAAACTCTTGAAGTGTGTAAGGTTGCTTTTCTTGGAGCTTGCTCGTTGTATATATAACACTACTGAGTATAGTCATCCTGCAATTAAATAGTGAAGGAAAAATGTGAGGTGAATTGTGCTTTCTTCCGATATTTATTCTTCTTTGCTGTAGTCGTCTTTCGCTCGTGTGTGGTGTTTGGCTATGGCTAGATTCGTTTGTGGTGATTTCGTTTTGCTTAGGCTATCATGACTATTGTTTCACAGCTGTCACGACGATTGTTTCACGGATCCCCTTATCTTTCAGTGTCAGCGTTTTTTAATCGTATGCTACGGTGTGTTAAGGTGGTTTTAGATCGACAGTTCAGTTGTTCGCTGGCTTTCGAAACGTGTTGACCTTGTTGTACCGGTCGGAGGGAGGAAGTGGTAGTGTATTATTTTGTTGGCCCTTTTTCGTGTTTCCTTACTAGCTGATTTGCTGCACGTAATCTCTGTTTGAGTTCCTGGGCATAGTTGTCGAAGGTGTATGTAGGTTTCGGTGATAGATATACGGCAGAAAGTAATGTTGCTTCGTGTCCGCATAGTAGCTCGAATGGGGTATAGCTTGTGCTGGTATGCGGGGTAGTATTATATGTGAAAATTGCGTATGGTATCCATTCATCCCAGTCTGTCTGGTCGGTATTAAATATTCTGCGAGCGTTCTATGCGAGCGTTCTAGCGCGCCATTGCTTTGTGGGTGATACGCGGTTGTTTGTATTTATTATATTCTTAATAATTTGCAAGTGTCTTTAAACACGTTGCTTAAAAAGTTGGTTCCTTGATCCATTAATATTTTATCAGGAATTCCGTATTCCAAAATTATTTTCTCTACAAACTTTTTGGCGATGGTTGAGGCTTCTTGATTCGGTATAGGTATCGCTTTACTAAATTTAATTAAATTATCTTGGAATGTTAGTATATATTTATTTCCATTCTTTGTTACTGTCAATGGTCCTACTACGTCTAATGCGCACTTTTCAAATGGTTTGCGCGGCATATCGGTGGTTACGAGAGGCATTTTAGTTTTCTTCGATAATTTGTTTCTTTGGCAGAGTTCACATTTATTAATATATTTTTTTATATTGGCCGCCATATTTTTCCATTGGTGGTTTAGCCGTATTCTTTTTATTGTTCTTTGTACGCCTTGATTCCCTCCTAGAGGTACATCATGATATTCGTAAAGTATTTGTTCTTGTCCCCATTCAAATTGTATTTCCTCTTTTGTTAATTTTGTTAGAGGGCGTGCTATTTTAGAAATGTTTTCTATAAATCGTCGGTAATATCCTACTAAGCCTATGAAGGATTGTATATCTTTGACTTTTGTAGGAACAGGAAACATGTGCACTGCATTTAATTTTGATGGGTCGGGTAAAATTCCCTTTTCTGAAATTATATTCCTTAAGTAAGTAACTTCTTTTCGTAGAAAATTACACTTGTCTGATTGTAATTTTAAGTTACTCTGACGCAACCTTTTTAATACTGTGGTTAATCTTTTGTTATGGTCCTCCAAGCATAGATGACTATGTCGTCTAGATATACTAGGCATTTTATTCCTTGTAGTCCCGCTAGTACGGTATTCATTAGCCGCTGGAAGGTTGCTGATGCGTTTTTAATCCAAAAGGCATTCGATTGAATTCGAAATCTCCCTTAGGTGTTGAGAATCCTGTTTTATATTTATCTTGTCTTCCCATTGGGATTTGATGATAACCTGATGCTAAATTTAGTGTTGTGAAATATTTTGCATTTCCAAGTTGGTCTAGGATATCATTTATGTTAGGTAACGGATGAAGAAATCTCCAACTGTTAGATCATTTAATTTTCTAAAATCGATCACGACTCGCAATTTAGTTTTTCCGGTCGCATCGGTTTTCTTTGGCACTACCAATAAAGGAGCATTCCATTGGCTGGCGCTAGGACGAACGATATCAGTATCGAGCATTTCTCGTACCTGTCGATCCACTTCCTGCTTATACTTCTCGGGCAGACGGTGCTCCACAGCTGTAGTATGAGTAAGACAGTCTTCTTCGAGAAAGAATACATCGTTGAAATCCTCGTAAATCGTATGTATTGTTTTTCGCTCTTCATAATTCAAGTGTTGCAGGCGTAATTGTTGCTTCAATTTTTCTATTCGTGATTGCAACGTGTTAGCATGTTTCTGTCTCGTATTCATCAGATTTATTTCCTTCTCATTAGAATCTGGTACGTTTTCCAAAGTTACATACGGGGTAGCCATTTCGACCGCATTCTCCGTAGAGTTTATGACGCTCACGTTACATGTATAATTGTTTGGACTTACTAGGCAATTTTCAATAAAAACTCCAGGTTTTCTTTCTTCAGCAGTAACGATTCCTATTGAGTTTACATTTGTGGCTGCCCTTATTATCGTTTCGCTTCAAACAGATATCTGATACGTTTGGTGGAGCAACAAGCCTAAATTGTTCCCAAGAATTCTCAGATTCCTGCTTTGATAGTCGCAGGTTGCGTTATGCGCCTGCAGGAAATCTACTCCTAATATTCCCTCGTACTCGATGGGAAAATCGTCTTTTACCACGTAGATTTTGTGTTGTAGGACTTTGTGTTGTAGGTCTCCCTAGTTTTATGGTTGCGATGAATTTGCCTAGCGTATTCGTTTGATGTCCGGTTACTCCGATCAGCGTTACTTCATCCATAGTCACGGGAGTTTCCCCTTTTAAGGTCCGTACTTTTACAAAACTAATTGACGACTCGGTATCCAGTAAAAGCGGTATCTTCCCTCGTCTGGTTTCGCATATCGAGAGTATCACTAAATCCAATCCCCCGTGTGTTTGCCTAGCTTTCTTCATTTGGTTGATCTGAAATTTCCGAGCACTTTGCGTTTTATTTTCTCCTTTTTGTTTCTCGTTTTTACTTTTGCTTTCGTTAGAAGTGTTTCCCCCTGGCTCATTCCACGCCTTTCTGTCGAGGCGGTGTTTGTATTTTGATGCTCTTCGCGACGTTCAAAGTTAAGTGCAGCGTATTCGACTGGCTTTCCAAGCAGCTTCCAGCATTCTTCGTGTGTATGTCCTACCTTTTTGCAGTATGTGCAATATTTTTCCATCGCGTTCACGCGAGGGCGTTCACTTATTGTTAGGATGTATCGGTTCGCGTAACGGCTGGTACGACAATCTTTCTCTAGATGTCCTGCTTTGCCGCATATGTGACACGTCGGAGGTCTAACATTTTCCCGAGCGCACAGATATGTCGTCGGTCGACTGTTATATGGGAGTGCAGTTTCCCGATTATTGTAGTGGTTCGTTAACCTTTTTACCTTTTCTTCCTCCATTGCTCCGGCAATAGCTTCAGCTGGCGTAGTGGAAGCTTGGGATCGCACTATGGTGTGCAGTTTATCATTCAGCCCAAGTTGGAAATTTATTCGCGCTTGAGATTTAATATATTCGTGTATGGCTCTCTTTTCTACCAGGGTATACAATGTACCGTCAGTAGCTAACTCGTATAATTCTGTTGCTAGTCTATTGACTCTCTTTCCGTAAACACGCGTTTCTTCTCAGATCTTCTGCCGTAAAAAATTAAATTCGCGTTGTACCGTGTAGTCGACCTTTCTCTCGAATAGCAGACCTCTAATATTTCTTTCAATTGTCAGTAGGTTGTTACATTTCGGTTTTCTATTTCCGTCATAGCCTATCCTTTTAGTTTCGTATAGGTTATTGCCTTAGTTAATGCGATTTCTTCTGTAGGGTGTATTAAACCGTAGGCATAATTGCAAGCGTGTAAAAATTCCTCGAGACTCTCTTCACTGGAACCATCAAATGTCGGTATCAAGTCTCTGGCCTCCTTTATTCGCTGTCTGTTAGTGTCGGTTATAAACGAATTCAATGCGAGACTATCTTCTAAGAGGGGGTCATGTGTATGTATGTGGTCGTACGTTCTGTCTCTGTTCTAGTGCCCCGTTGCAGTGGGCCTTTGTACGTTAGTGAATCTTTTCGTGTTATTTTGTTGCAGTACGTTAATCTTTTCATTTAGCTCGGCTACGCAAGTAGTGAGGTTTTGTATTTCACTCAGTAAGACCTCCACTAAGGAGTCGCGTTCTCCTTCCCTGTTGCCTCTTGGTTTTCCTCTATGCTACCGTTCGTACGTTGCACGACAGTGGTTCGTAATCTATTAATTTCCTCATCTATCGCGGGACCGTCAATATAAGTTACATCTTGCTCTGTACGCCTGTCCATATTTAAGTTATTAAGTATTTCGTTCGAGTCGAAAACGCTATCGTCGTACGAAGTTAAAGTAAATTCTCCTCTGGCTGACACGTCAGTAATGGTATTACTCGGCAAGTTTCTTTGTCTCCTAACGTGTAAAGTTACTGCTGATAATATACTGTTATCGATTTCATTAAACGGAAATTCGCGTTCAGTTACGATGTGTATCGGGGGCTGTTCTTCGTTTGAATTATTAAGTACAATTAGCGCGTTTTATATTCTTTCTCGTATACTTGCGCGGTGTTATTTATTACGTTATCAAGGTTCACTAGTTCAGCTGGCTGTCTTAGTATATTTGCTGCAGGCTCACTATGTAGCCAGGATCTGTTTTTGCAAGGATTACGCGGTATATTACCGCCTTCGGACATTCAAGCGGACGATTTGGTTTTTCGCTTGTGTAAATATGTGTATACGCTGTGTGTGTTAGATTAGGACTTACATTAACCCTTTCGCGGCGGAGTGCTCTGGAAAGAGTTGCGCTCTAAACAGCCGATGCCAGATCGACCGCGCGGACCAAATACGCGAGTCGTTCCGAACGCAGTGTGTATATAATATTTGACTATGTAAAAAAAACCTTTGCACAAGAAGCGTATGCTGCTAGCACGTCAAAAACAACTTAATGGACATTAATGGCAGTTGTTGATAACAAACGAACAGCGCCTTCGTACGAAGAGAGCGGCTCCGGATGGGCGCCATCTGGCGCTGTTCGTTCACCGCGGGTAAATTTGCCTGAGCGCCGAACGGCGCTGTTCGCTGAGAATGAGCATCTATAGCTGAGCGCCTAAAGGCGCTGTTCGCCGCGAAAGGGTTAATAAGACTCGACGCATGTCGACGGGTTGCGCTATTTCGTTCTCGCACGGTTCGTTATCGGTGCTCCGATTGTCCGGTGTTAAGTTGCCTGGCGCTTGTCGCTGCGTTGAGGTAGGTCGTTTCTGCTACCTTTGCTGCTTCGTCGCCTCCTCTGCTATCGTGGTCGGCTCGTGTCGGTGGTTGCAGCTCCGACGTCCGTTCCTTCCGGGCTACCACGTAGTTTTCCTTTCCCCTTTTTTATTGTCCCAAGATTTGCTGCTCACCAGTTTGCTACTTGCAATTGTTTTTTCACGGAAGCCTTCTCCTTGTTCTGTTACAGGCTGTTGTTGGAGGGCGGATCCCACCGCTGCCACCAGTTTTGTTGCGCGAGTCAATTCGTCACGGGTGGGGTACCCTTCACAGAGCGGTAAAGCGGGAGGAGTCGGTGATGTTTGGTATAGAATAAATTATCTCTTATTGAGAAAACGAACTTGTCTTTATTTCGTTGTCCGCTCAATACAATATTGCTTGTGCGATCGACAGCGTGTCGGTTCCCGAGAGTTGAGAGTCTAGAGTCGCCCGTCGCGCCGGTGTCACATTCCCTTTTATCCTCTTCCTATGTCTCAATCAGAGGAGACGGTTTTGATGTGTCAGCGTCACTTGAGTTTGGATGCTGACCATCCTGATTTCGATATTTCCTTTGTCAGAATGCAGGGTTGCATTTCCGCAAAGCAACGTTTGGTAATTCGAGCCGTGGCCTTCGTTTATAGTCATCGACATGTTTCATCGTTATGCTTACAACGACTCGTTCCGGCTTGCGTATTGCGGATCTCGTATTCTTCGTCCTCGCATACGTACATGCTGTTTCTCTCTTTTTAGGAAGGGAATTAACTAAAGAAGTCCCTGTTCGGGCGCCATGTAACAGGTCAGACCCCGCATGGGATCCCATAACGCATAACCGGAATGTAGCTTGCCGAAGTCCAGGGTTCTGCGGGAGGTGAGTGAGAGAAAAGCAAAGTCGTCGTTGCATGTGGATGTTCTTATATTCCTACTAGCTATGTACAGAGTATTAACAGGGTGCCATTGGCGGAGTTATATACAGTGGAAGTGGGGAGGGTCGTCGGGTAGATGACGGAGACGGTGGTCCCCGGGGCTATGGGGCGTCCGATCGCTCGAGGGTCCCGCTGCTTGTCCACGCCTGATCGGTCGGGGCGATGGATTGGTGCGTCAAAAAAGTTGCGGGCGTTCGGTCCGGAGCTCGGTGGCCAAGGGGGTTTCTCCAGGATTGCTCCCTTAAGTACGGTCGAGTCTATCTTGCGGGCTGGACTCGGAAACCCTCCGTTCGATTCGGCGGTCTGGCTTCGGTATTACACGGACGGAGACTCTCCTCTGCGAGTCGGGACCGGCTCTCTTATAGCCGGGCTAGTGGGTCGGAGAGGGAGGTTTCCCCTGGTGCTACCTGGCGATGGTTTGGGGTTCCAACCGTCAGGGGAGTAGCGGAGTAACCACGACCCGTGAAGTTCGCTGTGGGAATGGCGGGTGTACAGTGGAGGCGAGCACTGATACCGGCTGCTCACCCTCTTCTGGGAAGGCCCACCGATACCGGCTGATCATCTCCCTTGCAAGAACGGTGGAGGTGAGCACCGATACCGGCTGACCAATCTCTTCGGTGGGGAGGAGCACCGATACCGGCTGGTCGTCTCCCTTTCAAGAATGGTGAAGGTGAGCACCGATACCGTCTGCCCAACCTCTTCGATGGAGCTGGCTTCCGTTGCCGATCGCCTGCCCGGTGCTCTCCGTATGACTTGTTCTCTTGAGCTCGCCGGAAAACGAGTGCCTGTTCGGTGCGCTGTGCGGGCTACTTATAGCCCGGCTGCCCCTATCTTGCCGGCGAGCGAGTGGGGTCGGGCGCCACCTGGCGGTGCCTTGGTGGTACTACACTAGTAGCATTGTCATTCTCGAGAGAACGGAGCTGCTTGTACGCTGCCTAGCGGTGCCTCGGCAGCATTACTCCCGGGTGTTCGGAAGTATCAGGACGTGGTGTTGTACGCCCTTCGGGCTGTGGTAATGGTAACTAAGACCCGGGGACACTTCGTTACAACTTCACACGTCGGGGATTCGCACGGAATCTATACACTGGTTATGTTTATTTCAAGAACAATATATAAAACGAGACTTATGCTACGGACGGCTGTCCCAGGGCACGTGCGCACGCAGTAGATGCTTGGTGTAAAGGCGGTAAGACAGGAACTCACTGCACCACGCGTAAATTGTCTGGTTTGCCGGGAGCCTACGAAATCGCTCATTTCCCAGGGAGCAAACTAATTTGCCTCGTATGAGGGAGCAAGCCACTCTAAAGATAATTTCTGAGTGTCGAAAAAGACTAATAGACGTTAAAGACAGTAAAAGGTGAAGAAAAGACATTTAAAGACCGCCGAAAAAAGACATCGCCAGTTGAAACGCGCGGGTACTTATAGTCTTAGACGACAATGGTGGAGGGCATTGAGGTGGGAACTCGCGCGGTGGAAAATATCAAAGAAGATCTGTGCACATGTCTAATAAATGTTTTAATAACAAAGATAGGCCCGTCCGAGTAACTCAAGAAGTATTCAATAATATAGATGAAGGCTTCCAAGTAGCTCAAGGAATGTTCGGTTGCCTCAGTATCGCATACATTAATTTGGTATTTGAATTTTAATTCGGAGACCCTCGCCAATGTCGTATCAATAAGTTAAATTTTATTCGACGCTCAGAATTATAAATAATTTTTCGCACATGGATATTTAAACGACTTGCTCTCTTAATGCGAACTTCGTTGTGGTGCGATAAATTTCTGTTTATACTTATTTTTATCTTATGCGTTACCTTATATGGTTAACGGATTTTACAATTGTGTAGCGGCGATAGATGTTAATTCACATATGTATAAAATTATATGTATCGCCTGTTTTAAATATAAAATAAAGTAATTTTTTAAAAGGTAATTTTCTTTAATAATTTTGTGTAAGCGACGTGCGATTATAGAGGTTTTGTTAATAACAATACTGCTTATGATATTACTCAGTAACTGTGTGCATTAATAGTTACCTAGAATTAAGTTATTCGTCATACGGCAGCTGGAAGTGAGTTAATAATGGGAAATAATATTATAAGCGATAAGAATATATGTATAACTATTTATACGTATGTACGAGGGTGGTCCCCGAAGTACCCGACATGACCTAGAAATGGCGGTAGTTGTTTGAAAAATATCACTGTATTAGAAAGTACACAATCTATAAAGCATATGTTTCAAGTTTGAAGAAGCCACGTTGTTTAGTATTTGTTTGGCAGCCATCAATAGTGAACGTTTTCAGTGAATTTGTGAAAATGGAGAAAATTGGTCATCGTTATGTGATACAATACTTTTATTTGAAAGGCCTCAGCCCAACCAATATAAAAGCTGAACTGGATTCTACACTAGGTGAGTCTGCTCCTTCGTTTACAACAGTAAAATATTGGGTAGCAGAGTTTAAACGAGGCCGTACGAGCTGCCAAGACGAGCATCGCAGTGGTCGACCAAATGAGGTGACGACTCCAGAAATGGTGAAGAAAATCCACAAAGCGGTACTGGATGATCGTCGACTGAAAGTGCGCGAGCTAGCAGACATAGTAGGCATTTCAAAAAGTGCGGTACATCGCATATTAACTGAAAATTTGGACATGAGAAAGCTGTGTGCAAGATGGGTGCCGCGTTTGCTCACACTCGAGCAAAAACAGTGTCGTGAAGATGTTTCAATTGAGTGTCTGGTGAACCCTATTCGCCAGATTTAGCCNCCAAACTTGAAAAAATGGCTCAGTAGTCAAAGATTTTCCAACGATGAAGAAGTAATGTCGGCAGTTAATGGCTATTTTGAGGAGCAAGACAGTTCTTATTATAAAAAGGGTATCGAACTTATTGAACATCGCTGGGACAAGTGTATAGAGCTGAAAAGAGATTATGTTGAAAAATAAATATATTATTTTCCAAAATTTTTGTGTTTTCTTTGTTGGGTCGGGTACTTCAGGGACCACCCTCGTATATAGTCATACATGTGCTCAATGAATTCAAACTCTGATTAATATTACTGCCTTGAATTAGAAGAATCTTTTTGTAAAGTTTAATTATTATTTTAGTTTGATTATTTTACTAACTCAAATTTCGGGAGCTTGAAATAATATTTGAAATGTAAATATGTATATAGGTATAGCGATGTGTGCAGGAAGACTGTATCGCAGGTAAGACATATAAGTTGTTGTAAGCGCAACAATAAAGTATGTCAACGACCTTAATACGGAGCCACGGCTCCGAATTGCCAAACATCGCTATGCGGAAATGCAACCTGGCATTCCCGCAATAGAGATATCGCAATCAGGATGGTCAGCGTCCTCCAGTTTAGATGACGCTGACACATCAACAACCGCCCCCTCTGATTAAGCCATAGGAAGAAGATAAAAGGGAACATAAGACCAGAGCGGGCGCGACTCAAATTCTCAACTCTCAGGTACCGACACGCTGTCGGACGCGTACGCGATATTGTAACGCGCGACTCTAACTCTCAACTCTCGGACACCGACACGCTGTCGGACGCGTACGTAAAAGTGTATCGGGCAATAACGCAATAAAGACAAGTTCGTCTTTTCCAACAACAAATAAGTTTATTCTACACCGACTTCTCCCGCTCTAACGCGCTGTGAAGGGCACCCCACATTACCCGCGACTCG
>NW_014562117.1:0-728 GCF_001313825.1 Dinoponera quadriceps
GCAGGTCCATACTATAGATTGTGGAGAAATGAATGACTTCGCCATCCTGCTGCCTAGCGAGGACAACAAATGGCTCAGTTTTGGCAACCACAACAGGAAAGAGCGTCTACCGTTTGTCGTGTACGCCGATCTGGAGTGCATCTTACAGAAGACTACGAGCGAGCAAGGAGAGGAGTACAAATCGCACGCGTGTCAGCATCATCGAGTATTTAGCATAGCATATTATTTACACTGCTCATATGATAAATCATTATCGTATTTTCGAAGCCGTCGCGGTAGTGATTGCGTCTCGTGGTTCGTCGAGCAACTCGAAGAGTTAGCGCACCGCGTAAAATTAGTCTTAGCAATAAATGTCCCCATGGAAATTTTATCAAGCGAACAGTTGGAAACATTTAATACCGCAACGCACTGTCACGTGTGCGAGAAAGAGATCGGGAAAGAGGATACACGCGTACGCGATCATTGACATCTCACCGGACGGTACAGAGGTCCCGCGCATTCAAAGTGCAATCTAAATTATAAACATTCATATTACATTTCAATAATTTTCCATAATTTAACCGGCTACGATTCACATTTTATTATCACGGAAATAGCAGATACATTTGAAGGCTCGATCAACGTGCTGCCGATAACAAAATAAAAATAAATATCATTTACGAAACACGTCAAAAATACTGCAAAAAATTCCGATTCACGAAATTGCATACAGCTACGATTCATCGATT
>NW_014562118.1:0-614 GCF_001313825.1 Dinoponera quadriceps
TTCAAGGTAACCATGTTCGGTCTTAAGAATGCTTCGCAGACCTTCCAACGCAAAATAAACGATGTCCTAAGGGGTCTCAGCGCCTTTCCGTACATCGACGACATTCTTATAGCCTTGGACAGCATTTCCCAACACCTCCAGGATCTGCAGTTGGTTTTTCAACGCCTTAAGGACCATGGCCTCCTCATCAACCTGGAAAAGTGCATCTTTGCCGTCAGCTCCATAACCTTCCTGGGCTACGAGATCTCGGCGCAGGGCTCCCGACCTCTTCAAGATAGAGTACAGGCTGTACTCGACTACGAGCAGCCCCAGTCTCTCTTCAGCTTACGACGTTTCATTGGCATGGTCAGTGCCTACCGTCGTTGCATCAAGGACGCCGCCACGCTTTTAGCTCCACTGCATCATCTGCTTCTGGGCGCCAAGAAAAAAGACATGCGTCCTGTTCCTTGGAGTGATGCAACGCTCTCGGCCTTTCATCAATGCAAAGAGGCTCTTGCGAATGCGGCTCTCCTGGCTCATCCTTGCTCTGGCGCACAGCTCAAAATCTCCTCCGATGCCTCCAACGCTAGGGCTGGAGCGGTTCTCGAACAGCTGGTGCAGGACCAGTGGCAGCC
>NW_014562119.1:0-666 GCF_001313825.1 Dinoponera quadriceps
TGGTCTAGATATATTGTCTCATAATGTACACGTTACACATGTAGCTTTTTACAAAATGTTTTTCGAACAGAAGGAAATGTTTCTGGAAATGAAGAGGAGCACACCACCGTTGGCCTGCACGTTTTCTCCTGATTTAAATCTTCTAGACTTTCTTGTAGAGAATACTGAAAAATATTCATAACGATGTACCGATTACGAACGCTTTTTGGGTGCATATGCGAATATAAATTCCGAAATGATAGAAAGAACACGAGTATCATTTATTCAAAAATGCATTGAAATCAGAAGACATTTTAAACACTTCGTCAAATTAATTCTTGTGCTGAAAAGGATAAAAGTTTGACTTTTTTGTTTCCAACAAACATACGTAATTTATAATTTTCAAAATCATTTAAGGATCATGTTGTTATAGATTATTGAACTTCTTTCGATGAAAGCTATAATTTTTCGCAAACAAGAAAAAAACATAGCTCTATTTTTTTTAATTATCTTGACCTTCAAATCTCTGAAAATATGACTTTGAAAAAAGAGGTCTTGTTACTGTAATTGCTTCCTCGAACAATACAACTTTATACAAAGTATCAGTATTGATCGACGAGTGATAAATCCCTCTCCTATTAAACGATTTCTTACTGTTTAGGTGGGAGTCGAATATTATTAGACATG